>NW_023464503.1:0-3083 GCF_013731165.1 Rhagoletis pomonella
AGACATTCGGGTGCTCTTATTTCACTTGGGAAATGCAAGCACCTGCATGTCTGCAGAAAACATAATTGTAATCAATTAAATATTAAATATGGCAATCACACTATAACTAATGTGAATTCTATGAAAATTCTAGATGTTATCTTTGATAATAAACATAGTTTTAAGCATCATTGTGTTAAATTAAGAAGCGAACTAGCTACCAGATTGAATATTGTAAAATATTTATCATCAAAAAAAGTTTTATACACACGAACACGCTACTTAATATAACTAAATTAATTATACAATCTAAAATTGACTACGGTCTGCAAATATATGGAAAATGTAGTAAATCTATCATTAATAACATCAAAGCACCATTTCACGCTGCGGTACGGAGAAGTTTACGTGCCTTTAGGACAACACCTATTACAAATATGCTTGTGGAAAGTGGTTTTCAAACACTCGAAGAACGCACGGAGTACCTCAGAAGTCGGATAATTCACAAAATATTCTGCGACTCTACACATATACTTCACCATGATATCCAACTACTGAATAAAAGAAGAAGACCACTTTCACATAAATCGGCGTTATGCGAGGTAAAAGCCCTCGCCGACCATTTAAACCTTAAGATAACTCCAATGAGAATACCTCAAACAAAGCTTCCACCCTGGGCTCTAAATACAGAAAGCTTTATTGAAAACCTGTGTTTTTTACGGAAAGAGTGCACCAACAGCACAATATATCAGCAAACTTTCTGGAGCATAGTAAACCCTCTGAAACGAAGTGGTTGGAATCTCCTTTTCACAGATGGCACCAAGCAAGCCAAAGGCATCGCATTTGCTGTTACAAACGAAGCTGGGCAAACCCTTTCTCACGGACATTTACCGCAGCACGCCAACATCTTCGAAGCTGAATTACAGGGCATAATTTCTGCATTAAATCTTGTGAAAAGTAAGCAAAAGGTTCTAATATGCACCGATAGCCAATCAGCATTCAATGCTGCAAAAAACATTCGAATGGATGTAGGTCCAATATATCACTTACAACAATTGTTAATTAAATCAGCACCAAACACGAAACTGATGTGGGTACCTGGACATTCTGGTATACTCGGAAATCAACATGCTGACAATGCCGCAAATGAAATCGTGCCTACACTTTTCCAATCCGTTTGGTACAACATCAATTAAGAACATCTACTCTAGCGCTTTAAAGTCACACCTGGGCACCATTTGGAATCTTTACCAACATGAATACAAAGAAGTAAACCCCCACGGTACCGCTATAAGACTGCTAACCGCGACTACTACTTGGATGAACCGATGTTTTGTACGTTTAAGGCTGGGACATACCCTTTTAACGCACCAACACCATTTGACAAGGAGTCCGCAGCCCATCTGCAACTTCTGCAATGCCAACCGCTTAACCACACGTCACATCCTACTACATTGTCCATCTATCTCCGCTATACGTACGGCAACTTTTGAAGACGCAGACCCAATCAATATTCTCTCCATCCCTACTGAACCAAATATTGTAAAAATGGCAAATTTTCTTAAAGCTATAAATATCTTTCAACTTCTTTAGTCTTATAATTTATAAATATTTACTATCATTTGACTAAGCCGATAGCCCTGGTAGCTAGTGCAATTAACTTAGATTAATTTATAATTTTAATTATATTTTAATAAATAAATAATAATAATAATAATACTTTTCCGGTTGTTTTTCTGTAATTTTTCAGTCTGAACTTCACATATGCTTTTTCATAGTTAATTATACTCAGAAATTAATTATACTAAATACTTTTTAATATGTTCGTCTGCCGGCATAAGAACCTGGGACCTCATGAAGGTTACAAATAGTCGCACGCTTCTCTGCGCACTCAGCTACAGTCGAATACGTATATCTACATGTTTTCAAATGTTCAGTTTGAGCAAATATTTTAAAATTATTGTTTTCAAATAACGTGATATTTTTCGGTAGTTTTCGGATACGAATATTATATTAAATATTACAATTTTACCAAAATTGGAAAACACAAAGGTTCACAAGCACGAAATGGCAACACCGCTCAACAATATTTGTATATTATTTAGTTTCACTTTTATTTCAACATATTTTTATTAAAAGAAAAATACTGATAAAAATAAAATTATCCATAAAAACAGGGTTGAAATCTTGAAATTCCTGCCCGTATTTTGTTTGTAAGTCAAATATGAATGGCATTGTGCTACTAAATATGATAGCACGGCCGAGTAATAATAGCCAACCTTTGTACAAAAGTTGAAAAAATTATAGCCGGACCAAATTTTGACAAGTTTAAAAATATTATTTTTGTTGTTATTTAATTTCGGTTAGTTTTTATTGTTCGTTCTTTACCAACATTCGTATAAATTCAAGTTTAAAGGCAGTGTCACACGATTGGGTATTTACCAAAATTTGGTGCAAATCGTATCCCAATTGTTTGAGCACCCAAAATATTTTTCACTATCCCAATCACGAAAATTAGTTTATTGAAATTTTTCAATAGAACATCGCTGTATTGTACCAATCTTTTGACTACAAAAAAAATTGTCCAACTTTTTTTACCAATAGGCTAATATAAAAATTTACAAATCTGTTCAAATGTACCAATCGAGTTATACTGCCTTAAAAATTTATGCAATAAAAAAAAATTTACACATTTTCGTTAAAATTTCGAGTTTTTTAATTAAATTCTGAGTATGCAGTTTTGTAGCCCATTGAATTCCAATAGAATAAAGTACACGTTTCAAATGGCTAAAAATGTCGATTGGTTTTTTAGAATTTTTAAAAGTTCGAAATTTGTACGAAAGTTTGTTGATTTTTTTTTTTAATATTGCACAAATGAGTAGTCCACTTGCAAACAGGGTTATGTGATTTTATAATAGTGAGCCACAAATTAAAAAAAATCTACAACAACAAGTAACATCCGAATTGTATATTTCTCTTTATTATCTGAAAGTTTGGATAAACAAGACCCTAATAACATTAAAAAACAAAATCGCAGTGTGGCAGTTTTTGCAAATTTTATATATAACAAGTAAGAAAGTCTAAGTTCGGGCGGAGCCGAACAT
>NW_023464503.1:3183-10744 GCF_013731165.1 Rhagoletis pomonella
TTTCAAGCATTTCTGAAATTTACCGTTATATGAAAAGCAGCCTCAATTTTAGTCCGATTTCAACAATTTTCAACGGTTTGCTTTTATGTGGCAAGCACAATAACCATACCGATATAGATACATATATGTGATCACAAGTGGGCGGTGCTACGCCCATTTTCCAAAATTTTGTCATAAACGTATTTCTTGGTAAAGAATTGTTGCAACCATCAATTTTGAATAAATTAGCTTCAATATTTACTGATTTATCGAAGATTTTGTATTTCTCGAAATTACAGTTATATGGGAGGTAGGCGTGGTTATTGTCCGATTATTAAAATTTTCAGCCATTTAGTATGATGTACTAAGGCCAAGAACTGTGCCAAGTTTGGAAGAAATTGGTGTAGCGGTTACCAAGATATACACATGTAACCATAAGTGGGCGTGGCTACGCCCATTTTCCAAAAATTTATAAAATTCATGTTTTCCGTCTGAAACTCATTGTAAGTATCAATTTTGAGTGAATTATCTTCAGTAGTTACTAAAATATCGCAGTTTTCGTATTTCTTAAAATTACCGTTATATGGGAGGTAGGCGTGGTTATTGTCCGATTTCGCCCATTTTCAATACCATCCGTCCTACGCCCAAAAGAAGTTCACGTACCAAGTTTCGTTGAGATATCTCAATTTTTACTCGAGTTATCGTGTGCACAGACGGACGGACGGACGGACGGACGGACGGACGGACAGACAGTCATCGCTTAATCGATTTCTCTTTTCATTCTGATCATTTATGTATACATTTGTCTATATCTATCTTGATTCGTTTTGCCTGTTACAAACAACCGTTATGTGAACAAAGTTATAATACCCTTGTGCACAAGTGCGCTCGGGTATAAAAATTTCATATAGCGAGTTTTGAAACAGTAACTTTTACATAGCTATCTTTTTTTAGCTTTTGCGTTCTCTCTTCCATGAAGATTGGTCTGCTTCTTTTTACGACGCCTTCACTAGGCACCGAAACTACTACGTTTTCTTGCAGTTTTCTAAGTTCATCAGAAGATGGAGGCTTTTGAAAGTGTATAAATAAGTATTATAGCGACCTTTGCAATAGTATTTAACATTTGATGCTATGCTTTCAGAAAATATAAAAATTTTGCACTGTGTTGTTAGTGGACATGAAACTACTTTAAATACTGGTACGTTACTCACCAAAAACTAAAAATCGAAAAAAATTTTCATAGCGCCTTTGCAAGTGGACTACTCAAATTTGGAATCATAGATTTACACGGGTTTTGTTGAAGAATGAACTATATTTTTATTTAAAAAAATAACAAAAGTTCAATAACAACAAAAATAATACGTTAAAACTTGGCAAAAAGTGGTCGGTTATAATTTTTTGACCACTGTATGTATTTTTTTATATCTTTAATTGGACCTTCACATTCTACATAAAGGAAGTACATAACAAAATTAAAAAATATATGCCTTTTTTGCCTTTCAACAATTCAGGGGGTAGCACCTCAAAAAACTAAAAAACAAAAATTTTAAATATGCTTTTCATTTCATTTAATTTTAAGCTAGAAAACGCGGTTTTGTACATTTATCAGTTTTGAATGGCTATTTTTCATTAAATTTTAAAGATCGAACATGTTGTGAGAAGATGATTTATAGGCCTTTAAAATTATGCATAATAATCTATTGTCATACTTGGATTGTCGGGATTTTCATTGAGCAAATAAAAAATATATATATTTTCTTATTTTTTTTTAATATATATTTTCTTATTTTTTTAAGTTTTGACGATTCCTTATTTCAACCATTACAAAATATGTAGTACAATTAAACTGATAAATCTACAAAACCATATTTTCTGACCTAAAATGAAAAGTCGCGAACTTTAAATTTTTATTTTATTTTTTTTTTTAAATTTGTTTTTATTTATTGAATCTGCCCTGCCTAAGAGCCTAACAATAAGTTTTCGAATCTTAATCTATTCACTTAATTTACATCCCCTAGTTGGGATGAGTATTTTCTTAACTGGCCCTAAGAAAAGATTACGACTGGGCTGGTAAGTCATTCCTACGTAGTCTTGAGGTCCTGTTGACACGCAATAAAGATCTTGCTAAATGATTTGGGTGCGCTAAAAGCTTCGATACATATTTCGTCTTCCGTTGTTCTATTTCGGTTCGTACTTCTGGTATTCTCAAGTCGCGGTGAATGTTCTTATTTCGCATATACCAAGGTGCTCCGGTGATTGTTCGAAGGATTTTAGATTGCGCACGACGAAGGATTTCGATGTTGCTGCTGCTCGCGTTTCCCCATAACTCACATCCATAGGTCCATATCGGTTTTAAAACTGTATTGTAAATAAGCACTTTATACTCCAGACTCAGGGGTGAGCGAGAGTTAATAAGCCAGTGGAGAGAATTAGCCTTCAGCTTGAGATGAGTCCTTTTAGCCACTATGTGGTTTCGCCAAGTAAGTCGCCTGTCCAGGTGGACCCCTAGGTAAGTGACATGATTGCTTTGTGGTATTTGTACGTTGTTTAAAGACAAGGGCGGACAGTTACTCTTATTCAGTGTAAATGTAACTTGCTTACATTTTTGCTCGTTAACCTTTATTCGCCAGTTTGCGAGCCAATTGGCAACAGCTTCCATATGATTGCCTAGGAGCACAGTTGCTTGTAGAGGACACTTGGAGCGACTGATTATGGCAGTGTCATCGGCAAAAGTGGACATTATCAGGCGGTCGTTTGTAGGAATATCCGCGGTGTATAAGACATACAACATCGGGCCAAGGACACTGCCTTGTGGCACTCCAGCTTCGATTGCATGGGCTTCAGAAATGGTGGTGTTACATCGAACTGCAAACTTTCGATTATAAAGGTATGACTTAAGCAGTTTGTGTGTGCTTTGTGGAAGTAGCATTTGTATTTTATACATAAGACCATCTAGCCAGACGCGGTCAAATGCCTGGGCGACGTCAAGAAATATTGCAGCGCAATATTCCCTCTTTTCAAACGCTGTTCGGATTTCGGTTGTTATGCGATTTACTTGCTCGATTGTTCCATGTTTTTCCCTGAAGCCAAATTGGTGAAGTGGTATTATATTGCGGGCTTGCAGATGTGGGGAGATGCGCAGCATAAGAAGTTTTTCGAATAATTTCGACATACACGGTAGCAGGCTGATGGGCCTATATGAAGATGGCTGCGTTTTGTCCTTTCCGGGCTTTGGTATCATCACAATAGTCGACTTTTTCCATTGGTGAGGGAAATGGCAATGTTTAGTGATTGCGTTAAATAGCATACAGATGCAAAGTACAGCACAATTTGGTAGCTCAATAATCATTTTTGGGGTTATTAAGTCGTGCCCTGGGGCCTTATTTGGTTGCAGTTGATCCTTAATTACTTTTGAAATTTCTTCAGGTACAAATTTCAGCGGCTCAAATTTTGACACATTGGGTACGGGTGGAAGTTGAAAATTATTAGTTGCGGGGTTTGGCCTAAAAACATTTTTTAGATGAGAAGCAAAGGTGTTTGCTTTTTCTGCGTCACTCCGAGCCCATTTGCCATTGTGATCCCGTACTGGCATTTCAGTCTCTATTGGCGCATTTAGCTTGTGGTGTGCTTTCCATAACGAGTGCTTTGTGCTAGTCGGTGAGAGCTTTTGGATGTACCGGTACTGTGCGTACTGTTCCTCGTTCTTGAGGGCTCTCGTCAGTGCATGTGTGGCCGCCTTGAGCAGTTGTTTTGATGCTGGTGATCTATGAGTCTGCCATATCCGTCGTAGGCGTCGTTTTTCCAAGACAAGCATTTCAATTTTCCTATTGGTTAAATTATATTTTTTATTTTGCACATAACCTTTCTGGGGTGTGGAAATGCTAGCGGCTGCTCTAAGTGTAGATTCAAGAGCGGCTATGGAGTTTTCAATATCGGTCGGCGTATCTAAATTTGGATCGAGGTCTATATGCGCACTGATATATTTTTTATACTTTAACCAATTTGTAGCCCTTGTCGTGAGCATATAGGGTGACTCTTTTTCTTGCGGCTGATGCCACAAGGTGAAAAGTACAGGTGAGTGGTCTGATGAGAGATCCGCAACTGATTCTGTACTAATAAGGCCGCGAGGAATTTTCCTTGTCACCGCAAAGTCAATCAAATCTGGCAACTTTTGCGGGTCTGCCGGCCAATATGTAGGCTTTCCAGGAGAAGCGTAATCGAGTTTGTTTCTTCTGCATATAAGCGCGTTATATAATTGCTTGCCTTTAGGGTTGGACAAGCGTGAGCCCCAGTGAGGGTGCTTCGCATTATAATCACCTGCAGCAAGGAAGCGCTCTCCCAGCGAACTGAAGAAATCCATAAACTGTTTTTCTGTTATCGTGAAACGCGGGGGACAATAAACCGCGGACAGCGTAATATCACCTTGCTTTGTTTGTACGCATATTGATGTTGCTTGCAGATAATTCTCGGCAATTCCAGTCAAATGATGGTGTTTAATCCGGTTTCTGACTAAAATACCAGTTCCGCCATGTGCCTTTCCATCTGGATGATTCGTGCAATAAAAGGTATATCCCGAAATATTAAAATTATATCTATTAGTTAGGTGTGTTTCAGCAAGGAGCATTATGTCAATTTCCTTGTCCTTAAGAAATTTTGACAGCTCTAGTTTGTGGCGAGGAATGCCATTTGCATTCCAGAGGGCTATTTTAAGTAAGGTCATTATCTTGTTTGCTGAGTAGCAAGCAGGTTGAGCAGCGTATTTTGATTTCGCATGAGTTCTTGCATTGTGTTTTGCATGAAAGTCATGAAATTCATCATGCTTTGTTGCATCGACGCTATCATAGCTTCGATATTGGATTGTTTACCATATTGTGCATGGGGATGCTGTTCTTGCGGCGCAACTTGAGGTGCAGTTTTTGTAGGGGCACGGTTTTCTAAGCCTGATTTTAAGGCACTTGCAAACGAGACGCCATTGACGGTGTTTGATAGAGCTGTTGGCGACGTGGCTCTTTTGGCGAAGAAGACGTCAGGATTCGTTTGGGAGGGTACAAAGGCATTCGGTACATTATGAGTACGTATGGAAGCCACGCGTTGGTTGATCCGGTTTTTTAACTCCTTATAGACTGGACAGCCTCTGTAGTTTGCTGTGTGATTTCCACCGCAGTTACCACATTTTTTTGCACGCGGGTCTTCTTTGTTTGATGTGCAAGTGGCAGAGACATGTAGCTCTCCACAAGCTACGCACACTGAGCGAAGCGTGCAGTAAGACCTAGTATGACCATACTCCTGGCAGTTGGTGCATTGTACAGGGCCATTTCTCTTATGCGGTTCTTCCACAGTTATCCTACGATGCAGCAGATATTGTAATTTATAAATTGGATGCACATCGTTTTTGCCCAGAGGTTTGTTTTCAGGCTCGAGCTCAACTTTAAACATAGGTTGAGGGATTTTGTTCCTATTAAAAATATTCACAGCAGCTTTTGGATTGAAACCTTGTTCTTTAAGTGCTTCCAAAACTTCCACAGCTTCAACGCTTGGTTCGATACCTTTAATTACAATTTGTAGACCTTTTGCACTTTTAAGTTGGTATGTATAAAATTTTGTGTTTGTGTCATTCAGGTATTTGGACACTGTTCGAAAATCCTGTTCGGAATAAATTTGTACTTTAGTTTCGCGAATATTTCCCTTAGATAGTGGGATAATATGAAACTTATTACTACCGATTAGCTGTGTGAATTTTTTTACAAGAGCGCTTGGATTCTCTTCTCTTATAAAAATGGGCGGAGGTTTGGCATTAGTAGCTTTTGCAGCACCTTCAGAAATTTGGCTATTCACATCATCGGCATTGTCACTTAGCAGTGCAAATCTATTCGTACTGACTTGCTAAGTTGAGGTAAGGCGGTAATAAATAAAAGTTCGATGGACACCCCTAGTAAACAAAATAGTCGGACAAGGCGTAATTTAAAATGAAAAAATTTTAAAAATTAAAAGTTTACATATACTCTGTAAGATTCCTTTCAGTGATCGGACCTCTACCGCATTGTGGTAGATCTGCCACTTTTATGAGCATCTACCACATCTACCACATAAGGTCTGAAATCTACCACATATTCGCGTTTTTGAGTAGTTTTATTTTTGATCGACATAGTTTTCTTAATTTTAAGAACAAAAATTGTCGAACACTAAACACTTACAACGAGGCCGAATGGGAGGATGAAATAAACTGTAAAATAGTAAATTTTCTCAATAATCAATTTTTCGACATCAAACGTGGTTTTATTGTGTTAAATTGCAAAATATATGATTTATAAAAAAAATTAATTACGAAAATTATAAAAACCGGCGATTTTTGTGAAAAGATTAGCGAATTTAAGTGCATCTCAAATTTCTAAAGCGTTGTTTACTTTTACTTGAGAATTGTCAAAATCGGTAAATCCCAGGTATCATTTCTGGAATGAGCCACATTTGTTCGCTACATCGTGATGTGATAAAAAGAAAAGCTGGCAGCACTCCGCAAGGTTGCAGAAATCTTTCAAAATATGTTCGAAACTGTCAAGGAAAAAAAATGCCAAAACGCAACGCAATTTTTATCAACTTCAATCTTGCACTTTATTATACTAAAAATAATTTTGTTTTAGATTTTAATTAAAATGTTAGTAATTTAGGTGAAACCTTGCAGAATTTTTTTAATTTTTGTACAAAGTTTCATCCAAAACCTGAGATCTACCACATTTTTTTGAAATCTACCACATTTTTTTCCAGATTCTACCACACAAATTTTTTTTTAGTCCGACCACTGATTCCTTTGCCATTTCTTAAGATAAATTATCAATTTAAACATTGTTGTAAGCAGCGAAATGTCTTATCTTAAATCGCACACATATATACGTATTTTTCACCGGGTAAACAGAAATAAAGTTACGAGCAAGTATACCTGTGCGTCAACCTTTGAAAAACGCGGTTTTTGGCCTTAAGTCCAGATTTTGGGGGTGTATTTAAAATTCTGAGTATGCAGATTTTACTGCTTGAATGGACCTACAACAAGTGTGAACCTCGAAAAAACTATATAAATTTTTTTCTGTCACACAGTGTTATTTAGATCGTCTTTTAAGTACAAAACCGCGTATCAACAAAATGCCGAGCCGCCTATGTGAGGTCGCATAAATTATTGGCTGCGTTTCTTTATACATTCTTTATACATTCCGGATACATTTCACAGCCGGAATAAACAGAATGCGTTTGAAATATACATTGACATATCATCAGGAACGTTCTAAAGAATAAGTAAACAAAAAAGTTTATTCCAAACGTTCAGAATGAATAAAGAAATGCAGCCATTATCTAGATAGTAAAAACACTCATATTTCAAAATGGTTCTCTTTTTTATTAAGCAATCGCATTTCTGGATAGTATATTTCAGGACGAATAGATAAGGATTGAGCCAACAGCTTCTGTAAACAAATCCAATTTTTGGCAGCAAATGTCAGTTATGTGATTTTGCAGAATGACGATACGCGGTTTTGTACTTTATACGCCGATATGCATGTATGTATATGTGTATAGCCAGCAAAAACTGCTGAAA
>NW_023464504.1:0-10744 GCF_013731165.1 Rhagoletis pomonella
ATATCCACATAACCAGATAACCAAGCAAGTGTGAATACTCCAATTATAATTTTAAAGCAGTACTCACAAGCTTAAAAAGTGCATGACACTCCTCCCAGTTGTGTGCGCTTAAGTGGCCCAGGCTTGCAGCTCGCGTTATGGCTTGCGAGAAAAGCTTTGTAGCCATTTTAACTTTTTGCCTCTACGGACCAAAAACGTTAAGGTGGCTGCTATTTATTTTGTGTGTGATGGACAACTCGGAGGAAGTGCACGAGAGCAACTCCACAATGATGTCCTTCTTCACTTCTTTGCCTTTCAGAATAAAGCCGCTATCCAAAAAGTGGTTTCGCAGGAGCTTTATTAAATGCGGTGCATCGGGAAATACAAATATATGCTCATTGTGACAGGGGAACCTAAAAATAAAAACGTTTTATAAATAAGAAAGACACCAGTGCTTTAGAATGTTATTGTAACTTACCATGGAGTATCATATGTGACGCCAAGCTCGTTAAAGAGCGCCCTGTTTGTGCCACCCAAATCGCTTACTATAGCTACAATATGATACCCACACGCTTTAATGCGATCCATTATATTAAACAAGACCTCCGTTGTCATTCTGCAGTCGAAATCGTAGAAGATCGGCTGCTTCCACTTAGACATTAATCCTGTAAAAGCAAGGAATAGTTATATGTTATATACGTATATATATGTATATATAGGATATATCTAATTACATACCGCGTAACATTGCTACTTGTACGTAGTCTACTGGCGCGTATGTAGTATCGGAAGATTTGTCGTAACAATAAGCTTTGCGTATCTTCATTTCATCGAAGCTTAACACGCATATCTTCTGCACTATATCAAGCTGTGTGGCGACCGACAAAATTTTTAACACAGGTTTAATTACGCCTGTAGAAATTGTAAGTTTGTTGGCCCAAAACTGGAGCGTGCGCGCAGCAGAAAGAGGAAACCCCCTTTTCTTCAGCAGCCTGTACACTTTGGCGCTGGTTGAATATAGGGTTATTGAATGAGATATATCCTCTTCTGCCCATCTCAAAACCTGGTTTCCCAGCCTTAGCTTTTTAATTTGCCCCGGAGTGAATATTGAGAGGAGCTTTTCCTCAATATTTTTTTGCTCGAACTCTACTTTTTTAAGGCGCAGCTGGGGGCCAGCGATTTCTTTTTTTAAGGTCTTTTCAGTTTCTCGCAAGGCGATTTTTTCTCGCGTTAGCGTTTCGCTGTATTAAAAATTTAACCAGTTACTTAAAAAATATACACATTAATCAAATAATATTACATCTCCAGCTTCAGTTGTCCGTTGTCTTCCAAACGCTGTTTGGAGCAGTTTCGTAAACGCCGATTTTCCCATTCAAGCGATTCACTACGGAAAATTTATAAAAATGTTTACGTTATGTATACAAATCGTTACTTGGTATACACTTGCATTTTTTGGCTAAATCGCGCTTTTTCAAATTCAGCCTCCTTTTTTTAAACCTTCCCTGTGGGATATAAAAACGTTGTAAAATATGTTTATTACATCTAGAGCGATGTAGTTATTTAACTTACACTTGTTGCTGCAACAATGCTATTTGCTTGGAATTGTTTTCGTTTGCGACTTCCATCAATGGCAACCTTCCAGGCACAGCTATGTTTTCTTGTTCATCGACGTCAATTACCCGTGCAGCTTCCAACAAATCACCTATACTGAGGTCATTCCTCTTCACCTCATGAGCATCTTCGGCGTCAATTATCCGTGCAGCTTCCAACAAATCACTTATGCTGAGGGCATTCTTCTTCATTTTGTGAGGGTTCTCTGCCTCTTCAAGCAATTTGGCAGCCTCCAACAGGTAACTAATGCCTGAATTGGGGTACCGTTTCTTACCCACTGTCGGGACTACCCCCTTTTTGAGCATACGATATTTCACCAATCCTAGTACATAGTTCAGTCCAATCAAAGTTTCATGTACACATATATGGGTAAGAAAATTATGATATTTACCCATGTCAACTTTCAAAGCGTTTGCAAAATCTTCCGGCGGAAAGTGTTCACTACATACTCTTGCAGTTGGGTCTACCTGGCGCCCGCAAAAGTCCATCCACTGCTTGCGCAAGTTTTCATCTCTTGGGAGACGGTGAAAACTTATAGAACGGTCATTATAGAACTCGTTTTCGCATCCTAATACGGCACACTTCATTTTATAATAATTTTCACTCACAATTTTTAAAAAAGTTTAAACACATTCGAAAATAAACCGCTTTGTACAATATGAACCAGTCGCAAAATGTAAACAAACAACTGTAAACAAAGAACAGCTGACGAATCCGCTTTTTTGCTATTTTTTTCTCAAAACCGGTTACAAATACAACGTCGCGTTCTTACGTGATCTTGTCTTTTTGGTTCATGGAAACCTCGTCCGGATTTCCCAAATCTCTTGGTTCGTATCGCTGGATTGTTAAATAAATGCTAACGATGACCAAATTGTAGTACAATTAACTTTATTGTACAACAAACAATTTACAATACTTGCTAATACAGTAAAAACACTTTACAATACTTGTTAAAGCAATAACAACGCTTTACTACTTGTTAACACAATTAAACTTATAGCTTGCTTATTCGCAACTCAATTCTCCGCTCACTTTACTTGTAGCTTGCTGACTTGTAACTCGTAACTAACTCACCTCGCGGTGGCGGCGCCCTTATATACCTGCGCTGGCACTTATGGCAACTCTAGAACATTCTGAAGTTTATCGCTCATTCTCTTTCTCTCGCTGTTCGCAGTGTTCATCCAACTTGACGTTTCTCTTTGTGGAACATTCTACGTCATTCTTCGAACATTCTGCCTATTTCTCGTTGTTCGCCTTGTGTTGCCGCAGTTTTCGCCACAGTATTTTCTTTTGGTCTTGCTTTCCACTCGTTTTTTTAGATATGGCAACACTGTCCTGCTGTCATTTGCACATATTCTGGATGTACTCTCATAAAATTAAACAACAATCAATTTTTGATAAAAAAAGCTGTAATATACTAAGAGTATTCATTTGTTTGAACGTGCACACTCTAACTGCGCATATATTGAGTGTAAATAACCTGCAAATTTAGTGGAAAGTGCATTATATATTGTAAAATAGTGCCATACAAGTTGGTTAAAATTACAAACTTTATAACAAATTCCTTAAAAAGTATAATACTATGTCTCCATTGTGAGATTTAATGAAGATTTAGCTCTCTGACGAGATTTGACGTTAAATCTTTTGAGATTTACCATATAAAATTAAATCTCGAAAGGCAGTAGATTTAAGTTAAATCTTCGTCAAATCTTCAATAACATTGATCAATAAGTACAATTTGTTGGATGTGGCAACCACAAATTCATATGCCATAAGTCAAATGACATTTGTGTTTTCAATATACAGTTGAGGACATTGAAATCTAGCCTATCATAAAAACATGAATTTTCGTATTTTTAGGGATTTTTATATTTTTGTTAGTTTGGGAGGAAAATTAGTAATACATATTTACATAACTTTGGTTGTAATAAATTAAGAAAATATTATTTTAAAAACTAAAAATTTGTTTTATAGTAATATCATATCAAAATTTATAAATTTCGGTAATGGTTCTGCTTCGATAACATTGCACCGAACATCCTCTAGAGCTCAGTTCGTATTCATGATATGCCGAAGGCCCACGATTGGATTTTCGGTTCCCTCCTATGAATAAGATAGTTCTACAAAAATTTTTCTTTCCGCAAATGTTTTTTACCGTTTTGATAATTTTTCTTAAATTCGGGAAAATGATTCGGAATATGGTACCATTCTTTACACTTTCCAAACTATATATTATACATAGATATTTACCACGAATAAGAAGCCAAAAATATTCAGAATTCATATAATGAAATTCCGCTTGGTACCTTCCTTTTATCTGTCTGTAGATCAATGTCCGCAACTGTATTTATAAAATCATACATAAGCAAACGTCAAATATTTAAAAATATGAACGTCAAACATATCTCGTTGTGGTAATGGAGACGGTTGTGATTTAGCAACTGGATTTATTAAATCTTAATGGATAAATCTCTCAGTGGAGACATAGTATAAAAGGTTGCGCGCTTTGAAACTTCATACAGGGAACTATTAGACCGCCCTCTACCTCCCATATTTTCCTCAATGCTGTACTCCGGAGTTACCAATCTAAAGCCCACAAACAAAAAATGCAGACCGATAGTACTTTTTACGCTGATTTCAACTATATAAATAGTATTTGGCGCAATTGAAAAGTAAAGAAGATATAAGAGGGGAATTTTTTTCGATATTTTAAAATATTAATATTTTCTAAATTACGTAACCGATTGAAAAAGTAATGATGTCAAAATAAAGCAAATTAATCTATCTTCAAGTTCATGTAATGTGTAATGATGTGTATGCTTGATTATATCTTTGAGCCAAAAATAATAAAACAGAAATAAAATTTTAAAATTTTGTCATAAAGTAACCTTTTTTAGAAAAAAGTGTATAATCATTGCTAAAGAAATGTGTATTATTTAGAAAGTGCGAGTTCTTACCTTTTATTTGATATACATATTTTATTACGATCTGCTTTTGAGGTTTAAGAATTCAGTGATAAAAAAGATTAAAAGCATTTACAAGTAAGTGGCAAATGTGAGCTGATATCATAGTTTCTATTGCCCAGAAGTTCTTTCAGCGTAGGCGGCCTTCGCCCGGGCTTAGGGATTATAACCCTCACTAATTAGAATTCTCCTCTCTGTATTGCCGAAGAAGGGGGGCTGAAAACCTTTTGCAGAGAACATCTTTCTGCGTAGGCGGCCTTCGGTCTATTTTATGAAAAAATCTTAAAATTTTATTTCTGTTTTATTATTTACGGCTTAAAGATATAAACAAACATACACATCATTACACATTTAGCCTGTTCCCGTACATCACGTTTTGCAAGATTTCCAGGTTTTAGCCTTTAATAAACCTTATGTGAACGTGGCGTACGGGAACGACTTTGGACTAAATCCTGTAAAACAGCCAAATCGTAGACGTTCTAGAACGCGCTAATTATATCAACTTGAATATAGATTAATTTGCTTTATTTTAACATCATTACCTTTTCAATCGGTACTAATGGGCTATTTTTGCTTACGCGTAAAAGCACATTTAGCGCATTTAGCACTAAATGCTACTCTAAGGGCCTATGCCAATCGGTAACTTTTTCTCCGTGGTGAGACGGGGTGGAAAAATTTGCTATGGTGTACAAATAAATTGAATTTTGCTGTGCCAAATGCAGAGTAAAATGTTGACAGTTGAAAAACCAAACAAACGCTAGTGCGAAAGCTTTATTTTTGTGTGTTGCTGAAATTCTTAAAATTTATATTTATTTTATAATTTGCAAGTAACGTACGCTTTTTTTATGCTGTTTTAGCTTTCATTTTCATGTTCACTCCTTATTACCGCCAAGCAATATTATGTGTATACATGGTTATAAGCTGTCAAAATTTTACCTAGCCCCGTGAGCTAGGTAAAATTTTGACGTTCGTATTCACCACGAGAAGTGTCAAATTTTTACTTTGATCCGTCAAAATTTTCTATTTTCTATCAATTGGCACAGGGCCTAAATGTACATTTATTCATACAAAATTCGTCACATAAATGCAACTAAATGCAACTCTATTTTTGCATTAAGGGCCTGTGCCAATTGATAGAAAAGTTCTATGGTGGAAAAACTTTTTACTATGGTGAGAAAATTTTACATTTCTGCTGTGCCAATTCGTAACTTTTTACTGCTGGAAATTTTTGACAGTTGCTTTGATGCACAAGAAGACTATCGTGTTTGCTATTTATAAAATGCAGCAATTATATAGAAAATATTTGCCTTTGATGATTTCAATTCTTCTGGAACTGAAATCTATGCATTTATTAGACCTTTTAGCAGTAATATTAGAAATAAAAAGACGTCAAAACCGTCTGGTAAGTGTGTTCACAAAAATGTTTAAAACAGTGTACAATTGTTTCCAATAAAAACATATGTCGTTTTAGGGTATTATGTACATGCACAAGACGTTTATTCCAAAATACTAAGCAGCATTATGAACGGCGATAACAAGACTACAAAAATGTATCTTAGGTTGTCCTCTGCTTCGTTTCGAAAAATTGTAACTCACATTCCCAAAAAGCGCCACGGATGGTCAGTGGAGTACGAAGTCATTTGCTTAATAAAGTCTTCAAATTATTTATATTGTTCTTACTCACTTCCAGCCTTCGTTGCCGTTGGCGTTCTTTGAACTGAACCAAACATCCTTGTCAATGCGCTTTTCCAGAAGGATTCTGCGTTCTGAACTGCTCCCTGTAAAATAGTATTTTTAACCCTCTCAGTCGCGAAAATCACACGCTTAAGATAAAAATCTGAAAATTGGTGTGTGTACTTATTTGACATCGCTTAGTATAATTATGAAATAAAATTTCAGGTAAAGCGTTTCAATTGGATGTTATTGCATGTCCCCTATATGGGACATCGTGACTCTGTGTATTATAATATTATGCCTGCAACTGGCTGTACTCAAAATTAAGTAAATGATTTTCGCTATTTAAACTAATTTTTTTTAATTGAAAAATATTAATTTGAGTTTCACTTTTAATACATACATTAGTTTAGTTATGCAAAAACATATAAATATATTTTACATATACATACATTTGAAAAAATTGTTAAAAATATATTTTATAAATAACTTTTACTTTTCGTGATATAAGGCAAAGCAGTTACTATCGCGTTTCACGCACAAGTAAACGTTGCATTTCTGGCATATAATATACGATTTTTTCGTACATCCAGGCATTTTACAACGCCCATTATTTTTCGATGCAACAAAATGTGGAATGTGCATTACAGTGTCCTTACGCACTTCCTCTGGGGGATGAATTTGAACCGTTCTCTTACGTTTTTGCGGTGGGGTGGACGTATTTTCTGTATTTGAATCGTTAGGAGCCTGGGAACTGCAACAAGAAAGATTTGGTGATTCCGGCAAGTTTTGGACGTGCGATTTAGGAGTAGATTGTAGCGAAAGTGAAGCCACCATTCGCGATGGCCTTCCTCGGCGACGTGTAGTTTCTATGTCCGATTGTAAATTAGATGTTTTTACATTTAACATACAATTAGCAACTTCAGCACGAAAGTTCAGTGAGTCCAAAATCTTAGTTATCTTATTCTCCTGACAGTGCTTGCGGTATTCCATCCATGATGCAGTTATTGCTAGGTCTATAAAGTGCATAATAATACGAATAGTCCATTTTTTGGTGCGTATATTTATTCGGTAATATTGGATCATTTGATCCAATAAGTCTACACCACCCATGCTTTCGTTATAAAGTCGTACTACTTCAGGACGAAACACTTCAATATAACCTTGTGAGTCCTTATCCCACCGTCGAGCTTTGTCCGCTGTACCAATTCCCACGAAGTTTGAAGCCAAGTTTACCACTTTGTTGTCATACCATCTAATAAATATGACTTTTTCATTCTCACTAATGCATTGAACTGCTGATCCTCGACCACGTTTGGACATTACATTCTTGTCGGGCAAGGGTGGATTTGCAAAGCGATTGGAACGAACAGTTCCAGCTGCATAGATACCTCTGTCATAAAGAATTTCAAATAATTGAAAAGAAGGGAAGAAATTGTCAAAATACATTTTATATCCTTTTGCTTCTATGGGGATTCGTTTTGCTAATTCAATTACAATCGCTGAACCGCTTCCAACAGTCTTGACTACAATGTCATCTAGAGGTGTAGTGGAACCCTGGTAAACAATAAAATCGTAGGGCATGCCACTTTTTCCACATAAAAAGTATACTTTGATTCCCCATGGACAAGGCTTTCCTTTGATATATTGCTTTGCCATGAATTTTCCCTTGAATGGAATGATTTGCTCATCCACACAAAGATTCTCTTCTAATGGTAATTCCTGCAGCCTATGGCGAACTTGCTCAATTATGGGACGAACTTTGAATAAGCGATCCTTACAACCACTTGGACGAGCAGAAATGTCAGTTAAATGTAGACGGTTTCTCAAGGAAAAGAACCGGTTAGACGTCATGCTATTTGAAAAAAACGTCAAGTTCCAACGGCGATCATAGTACATTCGAACGCGTGGCAGCTTGAAGCAGCTCATCATAATATGTTGAGCTATAAGTACACGAATTTCATCAGCGGTGCATGGTTTAAAATTTAAGTCTCCTAAAATTTTAAAAACAGAACCTTGGTATCAATAGGTAAATTAAAATGAAAATACCAACCTTTCTGAGTAGCATATATATTTGTATAATATGCTGCTTTCACAAAAAACTCGTCATCCAAATATTTTACGAAGAAGGAATACGGTGTCCTTTCTGTAGTGTTTCCATCCGCTGGCGGTGCTGTAAACTGTATCTTATCTGATTTGAATGTACGTGCCATCCTGGTCTTCCACTTTATCTCTTTCTTTTTTGTGCATTGAATGACTGGAGTTTCTTCAGGAGAAATTGCATTTTCTCGCAAAATATCGCTAGAATTCAGCCATTCGGCAGCCACACCAGCAATCGCTTCCTCAGAAATTTCCGGCAGCTCCAATTCTTCAAAATCTTCGATATCTTCAATATCGTCCTCAACTTCTGTCGCGTTTTCGACTCCTGTGTCATTACGGGCTATAACTATCGACTCTGCAGGGCGTATCTTTTCAACCACACACTCAACCGCATCCTCGGCATCATTTTCATAATCTTCTTCTATATCGGAATCTCTTTCCAAAGCTTCCAGAATTTCCTCTTCATTAAGTTGACGTCGTGAAGCCATTTCTGAAAAAACGAAACCAGACGCGCAAAAATCTTATAACGAACGTTTACAAAGTGAAAAAAGTCTCCGTTGAGTAATCTTGTCCCTTTTAAGGGACAGCTACTTTTTGCTCACGGAGACGTAGCTGGCGCTTTCATTTCACTTTTTTTGTAAACAAATAAATAAATAAACATACCAGGAATACTTACTAATTTTTTCAGAAACTTTTACTCACGAAATCCACTTTTAAGGAACACTTTATTAGCACAAATTTTTTATTATGAACAGTCACTCACGAAATCCACCTGCGCACTGCGGATTTAGCCAGAAAATTACTTCAATGGACACTTATCTAAAGCTAATAAACCTTTTGATTTGAAAATGATGCCCGGTGTCAATATTTTTAAACAGGGGTTTAATAAAGTGAAGCTAAACTATGCAAATATTGCAGTCCCTTATAAGGGACATCGCGTCTGAGAGGGTTAATTAAAAAAATACATAACGCCTTTTCATAAGTAAATCTGAAATTAAATCTTACAAGTTATATAGCTTTTCTTTATTTTTTTTGCCGGCGGGACCATGTTCTTTTATTTCCACTCGCTTTTGTTTTCTTTAATTTATGTGTATACGTGCGTTGTTCGTTCTTCTTCTTGATAATGCTTGCTGTCAAATTTTTCACTAGCCCTGCCGTATCAAACATTTTTATTCACCTCATAGCTGTCAAAAATTTACTATCCAGAGAACTTTTCTATCAATTGGCACAGGCCCTTAGATTCTAAATGCTAAAAGCAACCCTGTGACCTTCCAAAATTTCCACGATTCGAACATGGTTTAATGATAAAAAGCATGAACCAAAAAGACAAGATCACGCGGGCAGGAGACTAGCCCGTTAGAATCGCATTTAGGAAAAAAGTTGAGCGATTTTGACATTAGCCTTTTGTTTACATTTCTTCGTTGTTTACAATTTGGTGGTGGCTTTTTACTGCAATTTTCTTCATTTTCGCTTGTGACAACGTGTGTACACATAAGTTAAGAAAAATGTTACACAACGGCATGATTTATAGAAGAATTTGCATAATAAAAATGATTTTTCATGCGTTCAACAATTTCGCGGTTTTCTCCGTTCTCTTCGTTGTTTACTTCTTACAACAAAGATGGCGTCGAGATTTCTGCAGCTAGAAAATAACTTTTTTCGTTCTTTCCTTCCCGCGTGATCTTGTGTCTTTCGTTCATGGATAAAAAGTGGCAACATAGTTTTCCGAGTATACAGTTGCTAGTTGGGTTTCAGTGATCGCCAATCGAGATTTCATTTATTATTTTACATTATTTGGATAAAGAAAAGTTAAGAAAACTCAACATCGATGTGATGCTGATAGAAATCTGGATCAATTTGTGATCAACTCTGTTTGTTTTGTTTACTAATTAGGTGAGGAAATTTTAATTGACAGCACCGACAAATGAATATATACACAAAGAAATGTTCGGTTATGATTAAAACAAGTCAAGTTTTGTATTGAATTTTTGGTTTAAAATTTATTATTTCCTTTTCAGTAGGATTTTTAGCACATTATCTTCTGTGTGTGAATTGATAGTAATAGATACGGATCTGAATAAGCGACTGGAACACGGTTGTTTGTCAAAAGCATTCGATTTCGAACTCGCGTAAATGTACATTTGCTAAATGAGATAGCATGAACGCTCTTCGAAAACATATGTTCGAAAGTGCTAAATGTTGCATTTTAAATGCAGCAAAAACGCTGCATAAGAGCCAATTTACACGATGACTTTTCATCCTGGGTCATGCGTGTCGAGCTTGTAGGCAAGAAGTGTAGCGAAGTCAGCGGGGTAGGCAAGCACGCACGGTGAGCGAAATCGAGGGTTTTTTGACGTTTCTCTTTTATCGAGTTCACTTTTTCGTATTTTTGCTTTGAGTTCGCGATTCGCTCCGCT
>NW_023464505.1:0-10743 GCF_013731165.1 Rhagoletis pomonella
CTAGCTTTCAGCACGAAATTTTCATACGTACGTTCATCTCTCAGATCTCTCAATTTTTTTTAAGGCCGTTGCCATGCACCGCTGCGCCTTAATTAGATCGACTTCTTTTTTTTTGTAATTGAATTTGGACAGAATTGATTGCGCTAAGAACTGAATGCCACCATAACAAGTTTAGTAAAAACAACCAGTTCATCGAGGACAATAATGATTGAGCTTTGATGATATCTTCCCCAGATGCTCCGACTCTTGAAATTTCATTCTCCAGGAAGTTAACGATACATTCAAAGTTTTGTATTATCGCCTCCACAGCTTTTATTCGAGATGCCCAACGTGTTGTACTCAATCCTTTAATGTGTAGTATCCTTTCACTAGTGACAGATTCCTCACCAATTCGATCATAAGATGCGTCCTCTCCAGATTTATTAGTTAAACCAAATATTTCTTTCTTTAATTCTTTTAGAAGCTTGATGCCAAAATCGTCAGAGGTTCGTGATGAACTTTCGCTCTGTTTCAAAATTTCTTCCCATCGTCGATGTGAGTGAGCGAAATATACAAAAATGCTTTCAATTGTGGCGAAAAAAACTTTGATTGAGGAACTTGCATTTTTTTCTGCTGCATGAATCAAAACTAAGTTCATTTGATGACTGAGACAATGAATATACGGTACAAATGATCCATCGCCGTCGTCGAGAAATTCTTTTAATTTCACTTGAACACCTCCGCTACCCCCAGACATGACAGGGGCACCGTCATAGCTTTGACCACACATATATTTTTTCTCAAAATTAAATTTTTCAAACAAGATTGCTGTGATTTCATTGCTAATGGAGGTTGCATCTCCTTTTTTCAATCGGACAAAGCACAGAAAACTCTCTTTGATTACAACTTTAGGAGAGTTTGGAATATCTTTGTTAATCACAACATATCTTACCAAAACAGCCATTTGATCTAGGTGAGCGACATCTGTTGTTGAGTCGGCTATTAATGCAAAAAATTTCGCACTTTTACATTCGTTGACGATTGCTTGACAGGTTTCTGTTGCTAATATCTCGAGCAATTCAAAAGTAATCGTTTTACTCAAATATTTTACGCGCTCGGAAGATTCAATATGAGCTTGCAATATTGGATTATGTCTAGAAATTAACTTGATAACACTTAAGTAAATTCCAGGATTCTCATCTTCCAATAAGTTCTCTCTATGACCTCGTAAGGCAAGTCCTAAACCAGATAAGGTTCTGACAGTATCCGAAAAAATGTTAAGAAGCGTGCGCCATTTCTTTGCTTCTTCGGTAATTTGGTTATCAAGTTTGTGCCGAATATCTAACTTTTTACGAAAAGACGAAGCAGCTATTGCGCTCGAAAGATGTGCTTTGCTTCGACCGTGGGCTTTGGCAGATTTTGACAAATGTTTCCAATCTGTATATCCGGTGCACCATACACTTCGTTTAGTAGATTCATCTCCAAATAACCAACAACAATAGCAGAAAGCGTAATTTTTTGTCACAGAATATGATAACCATTTACTTCGATCATTGTTCATAAAAGCGTTTTCATTGTTCATATAATAAAATGAGGAGTTAAATCGGCGATTATCACTAGATTTTGGGAATTCATTGTCGGGCAAGTCAGACTTGTCTGGTTGGCACGGACCAGCTAATGATAGTGCTTGAATAATCTCTTTATCTAATAAATTGTTGTTATCATAAAGCCCTTTGTCATTTTTGAATGGTAGTAAAATGTTTGGCAGCTCTTTTTGTTTCTCAATTTTACTAGCTGCTGATGTTTTCTCCGTTCCAACAATTAAAGATGTGGAATTTTCACATTTATCATCATGCGATTGGTTATTTATATTGCATGAAGTATCTGATCCTGTTATGAAAGAATCACAATTCACTGCTACATGAAACTCACGGTATTTGTTACCTTTAGCTTACAACTGCGTAGTCGAAAACCCGAAACTTTTAGATATCCGCAAAAAAAAAAAAACGAAAAATTACCGCGGGTCCAACCAAAACAGGGTCCGGATCCATAGTGTTTCTGCCTCGATCACCTCCCCGCTTAATACTTTTACCGACAATTTTTTTTGTGTATACAACAACCACATGAAAACTTGGCCTTGAGAACTATCAGGTATATCGGGCTTCCGACTACGGATCCGAGATCCTGGAGCCGAAACACGTCTCTGGGTACCACTCCCGGGTGTTTCGTTATTTTTTTAGCAGTTGTAAGCCAAAGGAAACATATACCAACCTCACCTTCGGTTAAAATAGATTTGTGAATCAATGTATTTGAAGATGTATCTTGACTTTCAGCCTTCTTTTTTTGTAAAGTTATAGCATCCGAACTAGTGGCGATGACAAATGAACCGAGCTTAGATTGTTTTGGATCATTTCGTGCTTCTTCTAACTTTCGCTTCTCTCTAATTTTTCGTTTTTCATATCCACTTCTGACTTTACTCGTGTTATCCATTATCTAAATCTGAAATATAAAATTACTAGCTTATACCCGCGGGTTTCACCCCGCGTCTTTATACAAATATGAAAAAAATTATAGATGTTAGATTTTATTTCTGTACCCATTTCGTTATAGCTCGTTATTTTTTAAGCGAGTTAAGGTTAAAACTATGAAATTATAAAATACGAAAGATATCAATCCCTCTAAGTTTACCTTAAAATGGTTCCAGGTATACGACGCGTGAACGTGTAACCTTCTTGGAGGTGCCACGGCGGGTTCTAATATTTCCAACTCAAATTTAGTAACCTGGCCTTGATAAAATACCACTTCTCATTACCGTAGCAAATGCCTCAAGAGAGCTTTAGATTATAAGGCCGAACCCGGCTCTCCTTTTTTCCCTTTAATGAAATTTATTCTGTCAGTACGGCACTTATAAAAAAAACCTCCATAACATATTTAAAATACTTCGAGAGATTTTCTATCCTTCCAGAGACATGTATTAAGAAGTTTTTAGTGTGTATGGGAAGCGACATGCGTTCTTTTTTAATAACTCACATTTTTTCCATGAGCAATTGATACATTTTGCATACACAACTCCATACCAAGTTCCAGTATCCTTCCACAAACACTTCCAGGGATATGTGGCAAGAAAAAGTAAATTTGTACTGGAAGTGCCACACCCCTTTTTCTTATAACCCTAATCTTCTTCCATGAGTTTATAATTGATTTTACATACCCCCGTACCAAGTCCCAGTACTCCACCATGAACACCTCTGGAGATAACCAGTACAAAACAGTAAATTTGTACGGGAGGAACCATGTCCCCTTTTTGAATAACGCAAATTTTTCTCCATGAGTATGGAATTAATTTTGTATACACATCTCTGTTCCAAGTTCCAGTCCTCTGCAATAAACACCTCCAGAGATATGCAGCAAAGGAAAATCAATTTGCATGGGAGTTGCCACACCACCTTTTCAAATAACTCTCATTTTTCTCCATGAGTATGGTATTAGTTTCACATATATACATACATATTAATTTCCATACCAAGCTTGAGTGCTTTACCCCAAACATTTGAAGAGATATGCAATATGAAACATTCAGTCAGTATGGGAGTTGCTATGCCTCTTTTCCTAAAACGTCCATTTTTCTCCGTAAATATGAACATGATTTCACACAGTGTTGGCAAACTGTTAATCTGATTAACGATTAAAAATTAACGATTTATAATCGTGTTTGACGATTAAAACTAATTAGTCGTAATCAACTGTACGATTAATGATAAATTTTTTTTAATCGATAATCGCTGGCTGCGATTACGTTTAATTAATTTAAAACAATAATCGTTAATCCAATTAAAAATAAAATCTGATTAATTTGCCTAGTTTGTCCGAGTATGAAACCAAACACCAGTTATAGTAATTATTTTGTGTTTTACGCTTATACAAAACACATAATATAAAAAAATTAGAATTATTGCTATTAGTAATACATAAACTGGGAACTTTTACAAACCTAGTTTGTAAATCGTTTATTGGTATATATCTTAATGAAAATGCACACCAAATTGCTTAGATTGATGAGGAAGCCCGACTTAGCCATACCGGATTAACTTGCTTTGCGTGTACAGGGAAATTCCAGCATAACATAATTTATCACCACACCTACTTGATCAAATTAAGAGTTAATGATTAAAAATTAATTTTTTAATCGCGGTTACGACTAACTCTTTAGTCAGATTAAAATTAATCATGATTAACTGTAATCAGATTGAATTTAATCGAATTAACTAACTGATTAAAACATCAATCGATTAATCCCATCATTGATTTCAGATACATATCACTATACCAAGTTTCAGTTCTCTCCCACAAATACTTCCAGAGATATGTATGCAATATGAAAATTCCAATTTGTATGGGAGGGGCCTTGAGTTATCGGACTTACTTTCAGTCTAAGACCATCCTAGTAGCCTATTTTTCAATCCAGGTCATAAACCATCTTTGAGCAAAATTTCATTTTCAAACAGGTGGCAATTCTTAAAAACGTAACCTACTTTCCAATCTAGATCATAAGCTATCTGTGTGCAAACTTTCATGCAAATCAGTTCAGTCATTTACGCGTATTAATTTAATTAAACTTTTCTAATACGTGACAGCTCTTAAAAAAGCAGCCTATTCCCCAACATAGGTCATAAGCTATCTCTGCGCGAAATGTCATGCAAATCTGTTCAGTCCTTTCCGCGTATTAATTTAATTAAAACTTTTTTTAACAGGTGGCAAATCTTCCAAAAAATCAGCCTATTTTCCACTGTAGGTCATAAGCTATCTGCTTGCAAAATTTCATTCAAATCTGTTCAGACTATTCCGCGTATTAATTTAATTAAACTTTTTTAGCAGGTGGTAACTCTTAAAAAAATTAGGCAGTTTTTCAATCTACCTCATAAGCATCTGTGTGAAAACTTCCATGCAAATCAGTTCACTCATTTCCACGTATTAATTAAATTAAACATTTCTAACAGGTGGCAACTCTTAAGAAAGTAGCCTACTTTCTAACCTAGGTGATAAGCTATCTGTGTGCAAAATTTCATGCAAATCTATTTAGTCGTTTTCGCGTATTAATTTGATAAAACTTTTTGAACAGGTGGCAACTCTTTCAAAAAATTAGCCTATTTTCCACTGTAGGTCATAAGCTATCTGCTTGCAAAATTTTATGCAAATCCATTCAGTCGTTTCCGCGTATTAGTTTAATGAAACTTTTTTAACAGGTGGCAACTCTTAAGAAAAGTAGCCTATTTTCGAATCTAGGTCATAAGCTATCTGTGTGGAAATTTTCATCCAAATCTATTCAGTCGTTCCCGCATATTAAATAAATTAAACTTTTTTAACAGGTGGCAACTCTTAAAAAAATAGCCTATTAACCAATCTGGCCTATAAGCTATCTGCGTACCAAATTTCATGCAAATCCGTTCAGTCGTTTCCGCGTGATGATTTCCCAAACATCCAAACATACAAACTTTCACATTTATAATATTAGTAAGATAAGATATTCCAGATAAGTTTAAAGAAAAAAACACAAACAAACTATGTATACTGTTCCAAATGTTATCAAGACTCGTAACATCACTCTGCAACTATCGCCAGACAACAACAAAAACTACATAAGCGCGAGGCAATCAAAATCTATACACACACACGTACCTAGAAACAATCACTTTAATGACAAAACACACGCACGCATATGAATAACATGAGAAAGGAGAGAATCAGCAATAACTAAACACTATTATTCACAAATATTATGCACACAGAAAATACAACAACGTTATCAGCGAATCTGGAACTTTGTAGAACTAAAAGTGTGATCCTTTACACCAACTTCTGGTAAAACTGTCAAACGATCAGCTGTTTGGCAATTTACTTCCCTGCAGGAACAGTGACACCTTATTTCAGGCAACATTTGCATCAGCACGTTCAGAGCAGTGTGAAAAAAAATGATTCAAGCGTTCACTAATTTCTTATAGGGATGTGAATGTGTGTATGCGTGTGTGCGGAAATTGACAGATTTCATTTTTACTAGAAGGCAATCCCGTACCTTTGCAATTTTGCATGTAAACGCAACAACAACGATTTGAGCCAGATAAATCCACATAGACTTCTGGTTCTGGAAGAGTTTTATGGCCCTTTTTGGCCTATTTTTTTGAGGAGGGCCCAGTCGGCAATGTCCCATTTGCCGCCCGTTAAATCCGCTACTGCCCACAGTGTAATACGCTATACTTAAAAAAAAAGTATCTATGTGCGCCTGGGCCACACTGCAGAAGTGAAACTTACTTTACATATCTAGTTTGTTTCATAACCAATATAGTTTTCCTTTATCTTTATTTTTATCTTCAACAATTTTATTGAGCTTGACGCCGTTTTTTAAGGGAAACTTATAAAAGTAAAGTGCTTGAATTTACCTTGGTCTTCACCTGTCCAAATATCTTTGAATATGGATATATATCTGCCTGAGTAATAAAATTAAATATAGCAATAACTTTAAAAAAATATGTATACAGTACATAAATAATCATTCCTTGCCCTCAGAAATATGTTCAAACACCTTTGAACATGTATGCATACATACATACATCTGCCAGGGTAATAAAACTGAACATAAAAAAAAATACGTACAATAATACTTATTGACACACAGAAAATACAGTCCTCTAAAGAATAGAAGACAAGTAAAATACATAAACATGAGAAATTAACAAAAACCCATAAATTTTACACATTTCACTGTCAATATTTTATACACAACCGAAATAATCTCTTTTAATCTAATGTTCGCGCATACAAATGCATTTTTATAAAGGACCTTGAAATTTCCAGGGTATAATTGAATAAAAAAATTATATAAAAGAAAAAGGAAAAGTTCTGTAATTTTTTTTATTGTTATATGTAAATAACTAAAAAACTAAAAACACAGTCGTAGACCCCCTTAAATGTTTATAACTTTTTTTGTAAACTTATATTACCGGGGCAAAAGTCGCGTCTTCGAAAAATTAAAAATCTTATATTATATATATCTTCTTTCTTTTTGTGTGCGTATTTGTATACTTCGTATATAAAAATGTGAGGAAAAAAACTTCAAAAAGAAAGAATACCTTTTTCTATACAAAAAAAAAAATTAAAAAAGAAATTTCAAACCGATTTTTAAGAATTTGGTGTCGTTGTAAAGGCAATTGAACCCCATTTCTTCTGTTGTGCATATTTGTATACTTCATGTATAAAATTTTGAGAAAAAACACTTGAAAGCAAAAAATATCTTTTTTTAAGAAACATATTTTAAACAAAAAAATTACTAATCGATTTTAATAAGGTTTCTAGAATATTATTTTTTTTTTAATTTTTATGTATGTTACCGCAAACCTTGGACCACGTTAACCGATTTCTATAATTTCTTTTTTTATAATGGAATATATTACCTCACAGCTGATCAATTTGGTGTAAATCCGATCATCGGATTATGAAGAACGTGAGTGAAAACTTACTGACTAAACTAAGTACGTATGTTTAACAACAAGAAAAAAAAACAGCACAAACATCTAATAGTGTTGTGAAGTAAAATGACGGCACAATGAAAAAAGTTTTTCTTCGTTAATGAACCAAGGCGACCACCAAACAACTGACTAATGACGACATAGAAGCAATTTTGACTGCACTTACGAAAAATCTTATGCAATAGCTTGTTTATTGTAGTTGATTTTTGTTGTTCAACGACAATCATTTGCTTGAATGCGTTTGTACCAAGTCCAAGCTAAGCGACTTTTTTCAGCGGAATTTCAATGGCGGCATGCAATGTGCATTTGGTGCGCTCACCATTACATATTGCTACGACTAAACTTGCCGTTATTGCTGGTAGTTGTGCTGCCACTTCAACTTGTTGCAATAAACTTTAATTGACTTGCAACGGCAGAAAACACCTACAATGCCACCCTTGTGCCAATCTGAGCGCCAATTACAATACATACATACACATACTCGTACATACATACATACATAGTAGCTCTAACGGGAACGGATTGCATGAACAACAGTATGGCTAGCAATCACAATTTGCCTGGAGCTGTATGCTAGTGTGCATTTTATCGCCAACACCAACGCCTCAACGGCCACAACAGCAACAAAAAGGCCAAAGTGCTTGCGCCATTACACGCACGGCCAACGCCTGGCCAAGTGCGCGCTGGCATGATAAGCACTTGTAGCAACACGGTATTGCAACAAAAAAAAAAAAAACTACAACAATATTGGTACTCGTAGACTAAAGTACAGCCGGATAGCATTGGACGCGAGCGCGCGTTTGTCACCTAGCCGAGCAGTATAAAATTAATTGAACGAAATTGTTATTTACATATACTTATGTATGTATGTATGCATTTAGGTATGTATGTAGTCACTCAGTGCTGAAGTACTCAAGTTTGGAGGCGCTTGGATGCCGAAGGAACATTTCTCTTGTTGGCCGAACATCTTTTGCATGCACTAAGTTGTTGGAAAAGGCGTGCACGTTTCAAAGAGCCTTGAATTGCTGTAATCCTGCGCTTTGGCTGCATTGAGCTTGGGGAAATTTAAATATGTTTCATTATGGTAACCAAAAGCATAATTGAACAACTGCAGTGCTGAGAGTATCTAAGAATATGAGCGGACATGAAATATGTATGATAAATAAACAAAATGGAAGCTCTTATAAATAAGAGTTTCATAACTTCTTCCTATCACATATCTTCGCCAAATCAATTTTGTGTCTATAATAATAACTAGGGTGATTCAAAATCACCCACTTCAGGGTTGGCAAAGATATTTAAGAAATATTTTCCTTTCATGTAGACGTATTTTGTTTTCGTCGGTTAATCTCTTCGGTACAATTTCAAAGAGAGCATTAACAAGATTGTTGCAATTTGAAGGGTACATTTCTTGCGTGGACTTTCAGGTTCAATGTATTTATTAAGATTTTTTATGCGAATACCCCTAGTGAAAAATCACGGCGAATAAATCATTCGCGGTACATTTTAATACCCCAAATGAGACAGCCTATTCGATCATGATGATTTTTTTGTTTGGAAAATCGACATTAACTGCTTGTTGTTAAAGCATCCAATTGGTAAATATACGGCACAGCAAATGGCCTACAGGCTTCAGTTCCTATGTAAATTGAGTTGGTGTGTAAACATAGGGCTTTTGTTAAAATCGCCGAACGGTGCTGTTGGGATAGTTCTTCGAATTTCTGCGCCAATAAGCTTATTGTTGACTTAAGTGACCGGTTATGTTGACCGGAAAAATCCCGGAATGTGCGAAGTGCACTTCTTATATAACGGTAATTTTATGAAAACATCCTCACATTTGCGAGTTGCTCAACTGAGTATAGCTACATGAATAAGTTTGAAAATCTCGTAGTACCAATTTTCTGAAAAAAAATAAACATTAACATGTCACAAATAGTGAACAATTTGTTTCCGTTTTGGATGTTGCACAGATTCGGGGTCGAACCACTATAATAATGGCAGGTTATTAGATGATGAGATCACTAATGGGAACAATTGTATTTACTAATTGTTAAGTATTGAAAACTAAGTACAAAATTATTTAGATATGTTGTAGTTTATACCAAAGTACTCTTTACTTAAGTATTTTGGATGTTATTAAAATTCGAGTTTGCTAGTATTTATTTACTAATTTTCACAGCGCTAAATACTTAGTGTACAAGTATTTAGATAGTTTCACCTAACGAAACACCGCAAATAGAAGTACTTTGAGGCTTTGGCGTCACTAAATACTGCGAACAAAAGTATTTAGTGGCTTTAGAAAACTCCTAAATACCTGAGTTTTTTTACTTGAATAATTAAACGTCTCCAAACACTAAGTATTTGAGTATTTAGTACCCAATCTGGTACCTTAAATCCAAATATATTTAGGTATGTACATCACTGGATGAGATAATAAAAGGGCGTTAGTTGAACTTACCTAAAAAACTTTAATAAAAGGGACAAGGTGGCTCTGTCCCTCAAAAAGATCACTAAATGATATTAACATCGTCTACCTGAAATCCTGGGACGTCAGCGAAGGGAAGAAAAAGGAGTTGGCCTAGCGTTCAACGAGGACTAGAAAAAGTACCTCCTGGCAACACATAAAAAGTCTTCGTATAGTGAAGGATTACTTCGATGCAAACCCCTGTGATGGACAAGAAAGGCTATGACGCCTGCGAACACAATTGAAGGACCAAGTGCAAAAGGATTATCTGCATTCGGGTTGAATAAGGGGACTAACTTCGCAAAGGAAAGAGGCAATTGGATAACTTTTTTGGTATCCGTTCAAACCGACAAAGAGTTGTAGTGGCAAAATAAGAAGAAGACTACGGTGTTTAACGATAAATACTCTCAACGATTACCTTAAAAAGGGAAAACGAACACTGGTGAAAATTTTTTATAGATACTGTATATATTCGAAATTAATTTAAAGCAAAAGCTAAGACAACCCCCATTCGACTATTTCCTAATTTCAAACCAAAAGAAGTATGTAGCTCCATGGTAAAAGCATTGGAGCGAATGAATTGGAAACACGCTAGTCTAAATTTACCGAGGTAAAAGGAGACCATATTGAGAAATGTAACCCTTTTTTTTTACCGATAAAATTGCTTTTTTTCATAAAGTGACTGACTTGGGAGTTCTTGCTTTGAGATGCCTTTATAATTAAATTATGACGCCTGGGGACAGGTCACAGCATTTCAATTTAACTGGCGACTTTTATTAG
>NW_023464506.1:0-10738 GCF_013731165.1 Rhagoletis pomonella
CTAGCTTTCAGCACGAAATTTTCATACGTACGTTCATCTCTCAGATCTCTCAATTTTTTTTAAGGCCGTTGCCATGCACCGCTGCGCCTTAATTAGATCGACTTCTTTTTTTTTGTAATTGAATTTGGACAGAATTGATTGCGCTAAGAACTGAATGCCACCATAACAAGTTTAGTAAAAACAACCAGTTCATCGAGGACAATAATGATTGAGCTTTGATGATATCTTCCCCAGATGCTCCGACTCTTGAAATTTCATTCTCCAGGAAGTTAACGATACATTCAAAGTTTTGTATTATCGCCTCCACAGCTTTTATTCGAGATGCCCAACGTGTTGTACTCAATCCTTTAATGTGTAGTATCCTTTCACTAGTGACAGATTCCTCACCAATTCGATCATAAGATGCGTCCTCTCCAGATTTATTAGTTAAACCAAATATTTCTTTCTTTAATTCTTTTAGAAGCTTGATGCCAAAATCGTCAGAGGTTCGTGATGAACTTTCGCTCTGTTTCAAAATTTCTTCCCATCGTCGATGTGAGTGAGCGAAATATACAAAAATGCTTTCAATTGTGGCGAAAAAAACTTTGATTGAGGAACTTGCATTTTTTTCTGCTGCATGAATCAAAACTAAGTTCATTTGATGACTGAGACAATGAATATACGGTACAAATGATCCATCGCCGTCGTCGAGAAATTCTTTTAATTTCACTTGAACACCTCCGCTACCCCCAGACATGACAGGGGCACCGTCATAGCTTTGACCACACATATATTTTTTCTCAAAATTAAATTTTTCAAACAAGATTGCTGTGATTTCATTGCTAATGGAGGTTGCATCTCCTTTTTTCAATCGGACAAAGCACAGAAAACTCTCTTTGATTACAACTTTAGGAGAGTTTGGAATATCTTTGTTAATCACAACATATCTTACCAAAACAGCCATTTGATCTAGGTGAGCGACATCTGTTGTTGAGTCGGCTATTAATGCAAAAAATTTCGCACTTTTACATTCGTTGACGATTGCTTGACAGGTTTCTGTTGCTAATATCTCGAGCAATTCGAAAGTAATCGTTTTACTCAAATGTTTTACGCGCTCGGAAGATTCAATATGAGCTTGCAATATTGGATTATGTCTAGAAATTAACTTGATAACACTTAAGTAAATTCCAGGATTCTCATCTTCCAATAAGTTCTCTCTATGACCTCGTAAGGCAAGTCCTAAACCAGATAAGGTTCTGACAGTATCCGAAAAAATGTTAAGAAGCGTGCGCCATTTCTTTGCTTCTTCGGTAATTTGGTTATCAAGTTTGTGCCGAATATCTAACTTTTTACGAAAAGACGAAGCAGCTATTGCGCTCGAAAGATGTGCTTTGCTTCGACCGTGGGCTTTGGCAGATTTTGACAAATGTTTCCAATCTGTATATCCGGTGCACCATACACTTCGTTTAGTAGATTCATCTCCAAATAACCAACAACAATAGCAGAAAGCGTAATTTTTTGTCACAGAATATGATAACCATTTACTTCGATCATTGTTCATAAAAGCGTTTTCATTGTTCATATAATAAAATGAGGAGTTAAATCGGCGATTATCACTAGATTTTGGGAATTCATTGTCGGGCAAGTCAGACTTGTCTGGTTGGCACGGACCAGCTAATGATAGTGCTTGAATAATCTCTTTATCTAATAAATTGCTGTTATCATAAAGCCCTTTGTCATTTTTGAATGGTAGTAAAATGTTTGGCAGCTCTTTTTGTTTCTCAATTTTACTAGCTGCTGATGTTTTCTCCGTTCCAACAATTAAAGATGTGGAATTTTCACATTTATCATCATGCGATTGGTTATTTATATTGCATGAAGTATCTGATCCTGTTATGAAAGAATCACAATTCACTGCTACATGAAACTCACGGTATTTGTTACCTTTAGCTTACAACTGCGTAGTCGAAAACCCGAAACTTTTAGATATCCGCAAAAAAAAAACGAAAAATTACTGCGGGTCCAACCAAAACAGGGTCCGGATCCATAGTGTTTCTGCCTCGATCACCTCCCCGCTTAATACTTTTACCGACAATTTTTTTTGTGTATACAACAACCACATGAAAACTTGGCCTTGAGAACTATCAGGTATATCGGGCTTCCGACTACGGATCGAGATCCTGGAGCCGAAATACGTCTCTGGGTACCACTCCCGGGTGTTTCGTTATTTTTTTAGCAGTTGTAAGCCAAAGAAACATATACCAACCTCACCTTCGGTTAAAATAGATTTGTGAATCAATGTATTTGAAGATGTATCTTGACTTTCAGCCTTCTTTTTTTGTAAAGTTATAGCATCCGAACTAGTGGCGATGACAAATGAACCGAGCTTAGATTGTTTTGGATCAATTCGTGCTTCTTCTAACTTTCGCTTCTCTCTAATTTTTCGTTTTTCATATCCACTTCTGACTTTACTCGTGTTATCCATTATCTAAATCTGAAATATAAAATTACTAGCTTATACCCGCGGGTTTCACCCCGCGTCTTTATACAAATATGAAAAAAATTATAGATGTTAGATTTTATTTCTGTACCCATTTCGTTATATCTCGTTATTTTTTAAGCGAGTTAAGGTTAAAACTATGAAATTATAAAATACGAAAGATATCAATCCCTCTAAGTTTACCTTAAAATGGTTCCAGGTATACGACGCGTGAACGTGTAACCTTCTTGGAGGTGCCACGGCGGGTTCTAATATTTCCAACTCAAATTTAGTAACCTGGCCTTGATAAAATACCACTTCTCATTACCGTAGCAAATGCCTCAAGAGAGCTTTAGATTATAAGGCCGAACCCGGCTCTCCTTTTTCCCTTTAATGAAATTTATTCTGTCAGTACGGCACTTATAAAAAAAAACCTCCATAACATATTTAAAATACTTCGAGAGATTTTCTATCCTTCCAGAGACATGTATTAAGAAGTTTTTAGTGTGTATGGGAAGCGACATGCGTTCTTTTTTAATAACTCACATTTTTTCCATGAGCAATTGATACATTTTGCATACACAACTCCATACCAAGTTCCAGTATCCTTCCACAAACACTTCCAGGGATATGTGGCAAGAAAAAGTAAATTTGTACTGGAAGTGCCACACCCCTTTTTCTTATAACCCTAATCTTCTTCCATGAGTTTATAATTGATTTTACATACCCCCGTACCAAGTCCCAGTACTCCACCATGAACACCTCTGGAGATAACCAGTACAAAACAGTAAATTTGTACGGGAGGAACCATGTCCCCTTTTTGAATAACGCAAATTTTTCTCCATGAGTATGGAATTAATTTTGTATACACATCTCTGTTCCAAGTTCCAGTCCTCTGCAATAAACACCTCCAGAGATATGCAGCAAAGGAAAATCAATTTGCATGGGAGTTGCCACACCACCTTTTCCAATAACTCTCATTTTTCTCCATGAGTATGGTATTAGTTTCACATATATACATACATATTAATTTCCATACCAAGCTTGAGTGCTTTACCCCAAACATTTGAAGAGATATGCAATATGAAACATTCAGTCAGTATGGGAGTTGCTATGCCTCTTTTCCTAAAACGTCCATTTTTCTCCGTAAATATGAACATGATTTCACACAGTGTTGGCAAACTGTTAATCTGATTAACGATTAAAAATTAACGATTTATAATCGTGTTTGACGATTAAAACTAATTAGTCGTAATCAACTGTACGATTAATGATAAATTTTTTTTAATCGATAATCGCTGGCTGCGATTACGTTTAATTAATTTAAAACAATAATCGTTAATCCAATTAAAAATAAAATCTGATTAATTTGCCTAGTTTGTCCGAGTATGAAACCAAACACCAGTTATAGTAATTATTTTGTGTTTTACGCTTATACAAAACACATAATATAAAAAAATTAGAATTATTGCTATTAGTAATACATAAACTGGGAACTTTTACAAACCTAGTTTGTAAATCGTTTATTGGTATATATCTTAATGAAAATGCACACCAAATTGCTTAGATTGATGAGGAAGCCCGACTTAGCCATACCGGATTAACTTGCTTTGCGTGTACAGGGAAATTCCAGCATAACATAATTTATCACCACACCTACTTGATCAAATTAAGAGTTAATGATTAAAAATTAATTTTTTAATCGCGGTTACGACTAACTCTTTAGTCAGATTAAAATTAATCATGATTAACTGTAATCAGATTGAATTTAATCGAATTAACTAACTGATTAAAACATCAATCGATTAATCCCATCATTGATTTCAGATACATATCACTATACCAAGTTTCAGTTCTCTCCCACAAATACTTCCAGAGATATGTATGCAATATGAAAATTCCAATTTGTATGGGAGGGGCCTTGAGTTATCGGACTTACTTTCAGTCTAAGACCATCCTAGTAGCCTATTTTTCAATCCAGGTCATAAACCATCTTTGAGCAAAATTTCATTTTCAAACAGGTGGCAATTCTTAAAAACGTAACCTACTTTCCAATCTAGATCATAAGCTATCTGTGTGCAAACTTTCATGCAAATCAGTTCAGTCATTTACGCGTATTAATTTAATTAAACTTTTCTAATACGTGACAGCTCTTAAAAAAGCAGCCTATTCCCCAACATAGGTCATAAGCTATCTCTGCGCGAAATGTCATGCAAATCTGTTCAGTCCTTTCCGCGTATTAATTTAATTAAAACTTTTTTTAACAGGTGGCAAATCTTCCAAAAAAATCAGCCTATTTTCCACTGTAGGTCATAAGCTATCTGCTTGCAAAATTTCATTCAAATCTGTTCAGACTATTCCGCGTATTAATTTAATTAAACTTTTTTAGCAGGTGGTAACTCTTAAAAAAATTAGGCAGTTTTTTCAATCTACCTCATAAGCATCTGTGTGAAAACTTCCATGCAAATCAGTTCACTCATTTCCACGTATTAATTAAATTAAACATTTCTAACAGGTGGCAACTCTTAAAAAAGTAGCCTACTTTCTAACCTAGGTGATAAGCTATCTGTGTGCAAAATTTCATGCAAATCTATTTAGTCGTTTTCGCGTATTAATTTGATAAAACTTTTTGAACAGGTGGCAACTCTTTCAAAAAATTAGCCTATTTTCCACTGTAGGTCATAAGCTATCTGCTTGCAAAATTTTATGCAAATCCATTCAGTCGTTTCCGCGTATTAGTTTAATGAAACTTTTTTTAACAGGTGGCAACTCTTAAGAAAAGTAGCCTATTTTCGAATCTAGGTCATAAGCTATCTGTGTGGAAATTTTCATCCAAATCTATTCAGTCGTTCCCGCATATTAAATAAATTAAACTTTTTTAACAGGTGGCAACTCTTAAAAAAATAGCCTATTAACCAATCTGGCCTATAAGCTATCTGCGTACCAAATTTCATGCAAATCCGTTCAGTCGTTTCCGCGTGATGATTTCCCAAACATCCAAACATACAAACTTTCACATTTATAATATTAGTAAGATAAGATATTCCAGATAAGTTTAAAGAAAAAAACACAAACAAACTATGTATACTGTTCCAAATGTTATCAAGACTCGTAACATCACTCTGCAACTATCGCCAGACAACAACAAAAACTATATAAGCGCGAGGCAATCAAAATCTATACACACACACGTACCTAGAAACAATCACTTTAATGACAAAACACACGCACGCATATGAATAACATGAGAAAGGAGAGAATCAGCAATAACTAAACACTATTATTCACAAATATTATGCACACAGAAAATACAACAACGTTATCAGCGAATCTGGAACTTTGTAGAACTAAAAGTGTGATCCTTTACACCAACTTCTGGTAAAACTGTCAAACGATCAGCTGTTTGGCAATTTACTTCCCTGCAGGAACAGTGACACCTTATTTCAGGCAACATTTGCATCAGCACGTTCAGAGCAGTGTGAAAAAAATGATTCAAGCGTTCACTAATTTCTTATAGGGATGTGAATGTGTGTATGCGTGTGTGCGGAAATTGACAGATTTCATTTTTACTAGAAGGCAATCCCGTACATTTGCAATTTTGCATGTAAACGCAACAACAACGATTTGAGCCAGATAAATCCACATAGACTTCTGGTTCTGGAAGAGTTTTATGGCCCTTTTTGGCCTATTTTTTGAGGAGGGCCCAGTCGGCAATGTCCCATTTGCCGCCCGTTAAATCCGCTACTGCCCACAGTGTAATACGCTATACTTAAAAAAAAAGTATCTATGTGCGCCTGGGCCACACTGCAGAAGTGAAACTTACTTTACATATCTAGTTTGTTTCATAACCAATATAGTTTTCCTTTATCTTTATTTTTATCTTCAACAATTTTATTGAGCTTGACGCCGTTTTTAAGGGAAACTTATAAAAGTAAAGTGCTTGAATTTACCTTGGTCTTCACCTGTCCAAATATCTTTGAATATGGATATATATCTGCCTGAGTAATAAAATTAAATATAGCAATAACTTTAAAAAAATATGTATACAGTACATAAATAATCATTCCTTGCCCTCAGAAATATGTTCAAACACCTTTGAACATGTATGCATACATACATACATCTGCCAGGGTAATAAAACTGAACATAAAAAAAAATACGTACAATAATACTTATTGACACACAGAAAATACAGTCCTCTAAAGAATAGAAGACAAGTAAAATACATAAACATGAGAAATTAACAAAAACCCATAAATTTTACACATTTCACTGTCAATATTTTATACACAACCGAAATAATCTCTTTTAATCTAATGTTCGCGCATACAAATGCATTTTTATAAAGGACCTTGAAATTTCCAGGGTATAATTGAATAAAAAAATTATATAAAAGAAAAAGGAAAAGTTCTGTAATTTTTTTTATTGTTATATGTAAATAACTAAAAAACTAAAAACACAGTCGTAGACCCCCTTAAATGTTTATAACTTTTTTTGTAAACTTATATTACCGGGGCAAAAGTCGCGTCTTCGAAAAATTAAAAATCTTATATTATATATATCTTCTTTCTTTTTGTGTGCGTATTTGTATACTTCGTATATAAAAATGTGAGGAAAAAAACTTCAAAAAGAAAGAATACCTTTTTCTATACAAAAAAAAAAATTAAAAAAGAAATTTCAAACCGATTTTTAAGAATTTGGTGTCGTTGTAAAGGCAATTGAACCCCATTTCTTCTGTTGTGCATATTTGTATACTTCATGTATAAAATTTTGAGAAAAAACACTTGAAAGCAAAAAATATCTTTTTTTAAGAAACATATTTTAAACAAAAAAATTACTAATCGATTTTAATAAGGTTTCTAGAATATTATTTTTTTTTTAATTTTTATGTATGTTACCGCAAACCTTGGACCACGTTAACCGATTTCTATAATTTCTTTTTTTATAATGGAATATATTACCTCACAGCTGATCAATTTGGTGTAAATCCGATCATCGGATTATGAAGAACGTGAGTGAAAACTTACTGACTAAACTAAGTACGTATGTTTAACAACAAGAAAAAAAAACAGCACAAACATCTAATAGTGTTGTGAAGTAAAATGACGGCACAATGAAAAAAGTTTTTCTTCGTTAATGAACCAAGGCGACCACCAAACAACTGACTAATGACGACATAGAAGCAATTTTGACTGCACTTACGAAAAATCTTATGCAATAGCTTGTTTATTGTAGTTGATTTTTGTTGTTCAACGACAATCATTTGCTTGAATGCGTTTGTACCAAGTCCAAGCTAAGCGACTTTTTTCAGCGGAATTTCAATGGCGGCATGCAATGTGCATTTGGTGCGCTCACCATTACATATTGCTACGACTAAACTTGCCGTTATTGCTGGTAGTTGTGCTGCCACTTCAACTTGTTGCAATAAACTTTAATTGACTTGCAACGGCAGAAAACACCTACAATGCCACCCTTGTGCCAATCTGAGCGCCAATTACAATACATACATACACATACTCGTACATACATACATACATAGTAGCTCTAACGGGAACGGATTGCATGAACAACAGTATGGCTAGCAATCACAATTTGCCTGGAGCTGTATGCTAGTGTGCATTTTATCGCCAACACCAACGCCTCAACGGCCACAACAGCAACAAAAAGGCCAAAGTGCTTGCGCCATTACACGCACGGCCAACGCCTGGCCAAGTGCGCGCTGGCATGATAAGCACTTGTAGCAACACGGTATTGCAACAAAAAAAAAAAAAACTACAACAATATTGGTACTCGTAGACTAAAGTACAGCCGGATAGCATTGGACGCGAGCGCGCGTTTGTCACCTAGCCGAGCAGTATAAAATTAATTGAACGAAATTGTTATTTACATATACTTATGTATGTATGTATGCATTTAGGTATGTATGTAGTCACTCAGTGCTGAAGTACTCAAGTTTGGAGGCGCTTGGATGCCGAAGGAACATTTCTCTTGTTGGCCGAACATCTTTTGCATGCACTAAGTTGTTGGAAAAGGCGTGCACGTTTCAAAGAGCCTTGAATTGCTGTAATCCTGCGCTTTGGCTGCATTGAGCTTGGGGAAATTTAAATATGTTTCATTATGGTAACCAAAAGCATAATTGAACAACTGCAGTGCTGAGAGTATCTAAGAATATGAGCGGACATGAAATATGTATGATAAATAAACAAAATGGAAGCTCTTATAAATAAGAGTTTCATAACTTCTTCCTATCACATATCTTCGCCAAATCAATTTTGTGTCTATAATAATAACTAGGGTGATTCAAAATCACCCACTTCAGGGTTGGCAAAGATATTTAAGAAATATTTTCCTTTCATGTAGACGTATTTTGTTTTCGTCGGTTAATCTCTTCGGTACAATTTCAAAGAGAGCATTAACAAGATTGTTGCAATTTGAAGGGTACATTTCTTGCGTGGACTTTCAGGTTCAATGTATTTATTAAGATTTTTTATGCGAATACCCCTAGTGAAAAATCACGGCGAATAAATCATTCGCGGTACATTTTAATACCCCAAATGAGACAGCCTATTCGATCATGATGATTTTTTTGTTTGGAAAATCGACATTAACTGCTTGTTGTTAAAGCATCCAATTGGTAAATATACGGCACAGCAAATGGCCTACAGGCTTCAGTTCCTATGTAAATTGAGTTGGTGTGTAAACATAGGGCTTTTGTTAAAATCGCCGAACGGTGCTGTTGGGATAGTTCTTCGAATTTCTGCGCCAATAAGCTTATTGTTGACTTAAGTGACCGGTTATGTTGACCGGAAAAATCCCGGAATGTGCGAAGTGCACTTCTTATATAACGGTAATTTTATGAAAACATCCTCACATTTGCGAGTTGCTCAACTGAGTATAGCTACATGAATAAGTTTGAAAATCTCGTAGTACCAATTTTCTGAAAAAAAATAAACATTAACATGTCACAAATAGTGAACAATTTGTTTCCGTTTTGGATGTTGCACAGATTCGGGGTCGAACCACTATAATAATGGCAGGTTATTAGATGATGAGATCACTAATGGGAACAATTGTATTTACTAATTGTTAAGTATTGAAAACTAAGTACAAAATTATTTAGATATGTTGTAGTTTATACCAAAGTACTCTTTACTTAAGTATTTTGGATGTTATTAAAATTCGAGTTTGCTAGTATTTATTTACTAATTTTCACAGCGCTAAATACTTAGTGTACAAGTATTTAGATAGTTTCACCTAACGAAACACCGCAAATAGAAGTACTTTGAGGCTTTGGCGTCACTAAATACTGCGAACAAAAGTATTTAGTGGCTTTAGAAAACTCCTAAATACCTGAGTTTTTTTACTTGAATAATTAAACGTCTCCAAACACTAAGTATTTGAGTATTTAGTACCCAATCTGGTACCTTAAATCCAAATATATTTAGGTATGTACATCACTGGATGAGATAATAAAAGGGCGTTAGTTGAACTTACCTAAAAAACTTTAATAAAAGGGACAAGGTGGCTCTGTCCCTCAAAAAGATCACTAAATGATATTAACATCGTCTACCTGAAATCCTGGGACGTCAGCGAAGGGAAGAAAAAGGAGTTGGCCTAGCGTTCAACGAGGACTAGAAAAAGTACCTCCTGGCAACACATAAAAAGTCTTCGTATAGTGAAGGATTACTTCGATGCAAACCCCTGTGATGGACAAGAAAGGCTATGACGCCTGCGAACACAATTGAAGGACCAAGTGCAAAAGGATTATCTGCATTCGGGTTGAATAAGGGGACTAACTTCGCAAAGGAAAGAGGCAATTGGATAACTTTTTTGGTATCCGTTCAAACCGACAAAGAGTTGTAGTGGCAAAATAAGAAGAAGACTACGGTGTTTAACGATAAATACTCTCAACGATTACCTTAAAAAGGGAAAACGAACACTGGTGAAAATTTTTTATAGATACTGTATATATTCGAAATTAATTTAAAGCAAAAGCTAAGACAACCCCCATTCGACTATTTCCTAATTTCAAACCAAAAGAAGTATGTAGCTCCATGGTAAAAGCATTGGAGCGAATGAATTGGAAACACGCTAGTCTAAATTTACCGAGGTAAAAGGAGACCATATTGAGAAATGTAACCCTTTTTTTTTACCGATAAAATTGCTTTTTTTCATAAAGTGACTGACTTGGGAGTTCTTGCTTTGAGATGCCTTTATAATTAAATTATGACGCCTGGGGACAGGTCACAGCATTTCAATTTAACTGGCGACTTTTATTAG
>NW_023464507.1:0-10735 GCF_013731165.1 Rhagoletis pomonella
ATGTATAGATTTAGGAAAACTCACCAGAATGGCCGATGAAGAGCTGGGCTCAAAAAATAGGGCCAATAAGTTCATGGCTGAACATCAGGCGAAAGCGAAAGCGGAATTCGCAAAGGGCAAACGGGAGCGCTCAATGGAGAAGTACTCAGAGTCCAAAAGGAAAAGGTCTTATGGAATATCTACATGGAAATCCTTTGGTAAAATCGAGGAGTCCTAGGCTAGAACCACCTCCCAGCTACGCAGATGCCGTTTAGTTCCAAAACCGCGTCAAACTCACAAGGTTTACAGAGGTCCGTTGACCTCGCATAAGTGGGCTCTGGCAGGGAGTACGTGTCGATATAGCCCAGCGGTAGGACATTCCCAATCGGCCCAGATCCAGAACCACAGAAAGTGCTGGAATTAATATTTATGGTGAACCCCGAGCTAACCACCCATAATTAGAAGGTAGCAAAAATAGGCGAGAACGACGGAAAATGAATGCCTGCACTGATAGTCCACAACGAGGAGTCAATAGGACTGCTTACTAAAAAGAACTGAAGCATAAGTTATGGCGTCCAAGCCCTGATGCCTATAATAAAGGGGAGATCAGCTGAAACAGCACTCCACTTCCCAAAGAACGATGTGTTTCCAAGATCTCATGCGTAATGCCTTCTAGAACCGATATTATTGTTCTGGATTCAACATGCTTATGATTCATGTAGCTATAACGTTAGGAAGATCTTCTTTTCATGACCTTGAATTTTGCTTGAATATCAATGAACTCGCAAAGGACTATCTGCTTACACAGCAGTGCCTTTCCAATTGCCTGAGTTAGACAATGTATGGCAATTATAGCAGATTTACCTGATGTAAGTATATAATAATTATAACATTTTACCAGATTTCAAAAATGTACCAGTGTGTAAAAACTGGAAAAAATTTACCAAAACTGGTGCATTTCGACCAAAATGCCAACCGTGACCACACGCCTTCTAGACGATGTCATTCAGCGCAACATGCCTTATATGTCTATCACTGACCTAGAACCGGTATAATATTTCATATACCTGTTTTGTTAGAAAATGTGACTTGTATGTTCACCACATGCTCCAATGGTAGATAAGAGCGGTGAAAATTTAAACCCGTCTTGTCGTTTGTATCTAGCTGCGTTCATATAACGAATTTTGGTATTTTGTACGAGTGCCATTGGCCACTTTTCATCGGCAGGAAATAAATGCCAAGTATCATATCGTCGCCCTTATGTCAGAGATATGACAGTTTAAAAATTAAAATACTGGGAAATCAAGTTTGAAAGTTTCTTTTTGTGAGACCTATCTGATGTGGTTTCCGTGTACGCATTGTATTCTGAGGTTTGGTATAACGTAGAACTTCCAAAGGTTAATCAAGTCAACCCATAATTGATTTTTAATATTTTTTATGCTGACTGCTTTTTGCAATTTTTTCTTATGGAAGAAAATGCGCAAAACCGTTTTCAAAGAAAATAAAAAAAATTACGCCAGTTTTGCAATCGCTTGAAACTTGCACTGTATTATACTAAAATTTAATGGGCTATAAGACTGCATACTCAAAGAAAAATCTAAAAAAAAATTTAAAAAATTTGTAAATTTGTAATGTCATTTTACTCAACTTCGGTGTAAAAATATTGCGCATACTCAGAGCTACCATTGTCATATTTTTAAATTTTTATTGAGATGGCATATTTTCAAAAACGATTTTTTTATCAAAAAATTTGTATGTGAAAATTTTTTCAAGAAAAAAAAATTTTAAAAATATTTCTTTTCATAGAGAATTTTGATGTGTGTATGAGTGATTTTTTTTTTAATTTTTTCCTCGCCCCGTTCTCGAGATATTTGGAAAACTATTAAATCGATTTGATTTTGCTTCTGTGCTGAAAAGTTTTTAAAAATGTATAAATCAGCTCAAATTTCATATTTATTTATTATTTATGTATGTCTATGCATCAACCCTAAGAATTTGAAACAAATCAAATACATGAAGTGTGAACCTCGTCCGTTTTGGTATGGAACACCCCACATACATATAGCATATTAGTGTAAAACTGATTTTTTTTATCGAATAATTTTGTTTTTTTGATTAATCGAGTTACTCAAAATATGATTATTTAAAAAAATTAATTTTGCTTATTAAAAGAGTTTGCTTTGGAAAATTTTTATTTTCCTTTTTACCATCTGTATATGAAAAAAAATAATTAACTTTAATTTTTGAAAACAGAAACATTATTTTCAAGTATCAAGGAACTTCAACTACTTTATATGTAAAGAGTACTTTGAAATGTTGATTACTAATTTTACTCATAATGTTGATTAATCATAAAGCAACATACTCAAAAATTTTTGTTTTTGCTTAATCGAAATCTTGATTACTCGAGTAACTGAACTTTTGAGTAATCATAATTTCCAATTAATCGAATAATTGAGTTATTTACTTTATCATTAATTAAAATTCTGAATAATCAATCAATCGCCCTAACAAACATATATTTTAACTTGATTAGCAAGCAATTAAAGTAAAGATTGCCTCGTAAACAAAGTTGCTTCTGCTAAAAAACGACAACCGGTTCTTTCTACCTTATACGAGGGCAACCTGAAAAGTCAGTGACTTTTTGAATTTACCGCGCAATTATTTTAAGCGCAATACCCCTCCCTTCAACCGCCATCGATTGGTAGACTACTGCTATATTTTAAGCAAGCAGATAATAAGCAAAAAAGATAATTTCATGCTGATCAAGCACTATTTTTTGCATTGAAAACCCCATCACCGTAACCAGGCACAGACTATACGGACTATGCACCAACAATTTTAATAGTTAGGAAGTGTTCTGTTGTGGTCGTACAGGAATTTTAATGCCGCCACCCCTAGGATTGTTCTATACCGAAAAAAATATACCCATATTTTTTTATTTTGAAATCAAAAAAAATATAGGGAGTGTTTAAAGCGCTAAAAGGTTTCCATGTATTTTATGTGGGGAAAAAACAGCTTTTCGTAGAAATAGTATAAAATTCTTGAAAATCAATATTTATCGATCGGAAAACAGTGGTTCTCTTCAGGAGACTCCCAATATTAAGATCCAAATGTTATTATGTTTATTTAAGCATTTTTTTATACTAAATATTTTTTATTGATCCCCCATTGCATTTTCTGGTGGTTTTGGCGAGCTTATAAAATATAACTACTAAGAAAAAATAGTTAAAGGAACAATTATTATTGGGAATCTCCTGAAGAGAAACAGAGTTTTCCGATCGAAAAGTATTGATTTTTAAGAATTCTACACCATTATATCGTCGAAGAGTTGTTTTTTCCCCATATAAAATATGTACATGGAAAACCTTAAGCGCTTTAAGCACTAACTAATTTTATTATTTTCTTATTCGAAATAAAAAAATAAGGGTATATTAAAATTAAAATTACGACTTTACTTTTTCACATACATTTTTAGACCACCCTAGCGCAGACGTGTTTAGTCATCATTGAAAAAATACATAAATTGGGTCGAATGAAGAGGCCATCACTGACACAACGCTTATTTTTAGGAACTTCAGAAAACATATTACATATTTGGAAAGAATAGAAAAAAATTTTATTTAAATTAAAAATTAAAATTAAAATTTGTGAAATAAATAAATACATATATCGAGCTAATTAAAAATATCTTTTATTCAAAAAGTCACTGACTTTTCAAATTGCCCTCGTATTATTTTTGAAATCAATAAAGCTTTGAGATCGTTATGCACAATATAGACATGTATGGACTCCTACAACAACATTTATTTCTTTCGAATTGATAAGAACAAATAATTGCACTTTTGCTTGAAAATACAAAAACCGGATTTTTTATGAAATCAAAAATAAAAAACGAAACGCAATAATCTTTTGGTCAAAATGAATAATTAATTAAGTCGACTCAAACATACCTAACTTGTGTACACCACCTCATTCTTTCAATAGAACTGCGTATTTAGGCGAAACCTCAATTTTCCTAACGTACTTTAACAAAAATACACTTAAAATAAAGTTTCGATAAACCATTCTTTTTAAACAAGTAATTTTAAAGCAAAAAATTAAATATATTTCTTTTTATTAAGAAAAAATTTTTTACATTTAATTTTTTGGAAATTATTTTATATTTTTTTTTAATTAAATTTCTTCTTATTTAAATTTAATTTAAAATTTTCGTTTTTATTTTTTATTTTTTTTTAAGAAAAACTAACTATTTTTTTTTTAGAAAAATGATTGCTCAAAAACCAGCAGAGATCTTTTAAATTGGGGGAAGAAGTGAACTTCCAAGATAAAGTTGGCAGAATTGACAATTGCCTTACAAAGGCCCTGTTTTTCGCAAGACTGTGGTTAGTTAAAAAAATTCGTTAAGCCATTTTCTACAATTAATTTTTTTAAGCAAAGCAAAATTGTATACGAATCAGAAGGGTCAGATATTAATTGAAGGAAATCGTAGATATTATTTTCTCCTTAGCGAATTTTATGTATCAACTTTGGACTTACCAAACTTGCCTTTTATTGAATATAAATATATATATTGAATATATGTATATATTGGAAACCATGTATTTTTAATTGGTCTCCTTCCTGTATCAAAATATGAGTTTTCATAAAAAGCGGACTTAGCAAATTTTCGCGCTGAGCTAGCGATATATTCAGGTAAATACATGTGTACGTATGTATGTATTAATTCATCCACACACCATATTTACTTAGGCTTTTGGTTTTCAAAACCAACACCAACACCACTTCATAGAGATAAGATTCCGAATCTCAGATGTTGATACCCTACAATCTGTCATAATTTTCAAAGTGCAGTCCTATATTCACTTAAACAACTGCACTCAATTCGATGCTTTAGTCAAGTTTTAATCGGGAATTAGGCAACATTAATTTCGCTGTATTAGAAACAAAAATAAATTTCAATTTATTCGAATAAAAGTTGAGCGGTGGCCAGAATTTTGTTGAAGAATGTTGTTGAAAATACATTTTCTTTTACTAATTTTTACAATGGCTACTATTGTGCTAGTAGTAGAAACGCGTGGAGGACGATTTCGCCACAGTTCAATAGAATCTTCCGCTTATAGCCGCAATCAAAAGAAACATGGCTCGCCAAGTACCAACAGCATACGCCGTAAAGTCGTGAATGGCTCCGCCGTCCATACGAACTTCATAAAGTCAATAACTTCGGGGCATAAAGTTGACAAAAAGTTGGCAAAATTTCGATTGCGGCATCGAAGCAGTCACAGAAGTCGAAGTAGTCATAGTAGTAGCCATAGTAGCAGTCACAGGAGCTCTAGTTGGCCTAAAAGCTCTAGCAGTCACAGCAGCTCTAGTTGGCCTAAAAGCTCTAACGACCACAGCATCTTCAGTAGCTCCAGCCGCCACCACAAGTACTCGCACACCGATACACCGCATACAAGCTACCACAGTTATGGCCAATCCCACACACAGCCGCACCGCCCCAATTCGCAGACTCACAAGAACACCTGGAATTTGCATGGATTCAGTGCAGCGGCTGACCACAATACACGTGGTGCAAATTCCCCCATATCCCACACTTGGGGCGGTCATCAGTTGCCACCAGGCCATATCTACGTTGCGCAACCTTCTGGTATTCCTTCGAGAGCGGTTTACTACGCGCAACCTCCGACGTATAGCAGTCATACAAATGGTAAGAATGAGGAAAAAATACGATTAAAAATAAAAATTCAATGCAGCTTTTTTAAATTTGTATATAAGATGCCGACAATTTTATAAATGGTTACCTTATCGGGCATAGTCTTTCCCAACAAAATCGTCATTCCCATCACCATTACTATCATCATCATTCTCAAAGTCCACAGCCAGCCGGCAGCAGTGACTTCACAGATGCGAAATCCTATTCAGAAAGCAATAAAAACCAAACTGTCGTCGATGCAAGTAAAATCAACAGCACAAATCAAACTCACTACTGGCCTACAGATGTTGAAGTACTCTTGGCTCCCTTGAACAGTTCACTACTCCCTGAGAATATCCATCCAATGCACCAAGATGCCATATTCAAGAGCCCACCAATTCATATCGCTCAGACGCTTACAGCAAATAACTTAACGTTTGAGCTACCAGCGGCCACTACAGCGTTGCCAGATGCGTCACCAGCTAATGGCATAATCTGTATGCCTTGGCTATTTAACGAAACCGATCCCACTCATCCGGAACGTATTGTAACTATTGAGAAAACAGATTGTTTCCCAGCTCCATCACCACCACCGCCGCCGACAACAACACCTCCATCATCATCATCCACGACTACAACAACAACGGAAGCTTCAGTAGATGAGTGCAGATATGTAGTCTGTCCAGGTATCCTTGACTTCTACTCATTTACACAAAATACAAATTTGTGTTGCTTTACGGACGAAAAACTATTGTCAAATATTGGACTTTTTGGATAACACGTTTTCAGACAGATTATGAAACTTTTAAGTATCTAAAGGTAGTAGTATATTTCGAGTAGTTGAAAAACTTGAATTTATATTTTTTTTAATATTCGTACTTAAGATTGTCGCTAATTAGAATATGAGAATTGCTGGATTTGGAATCATATGCAGATTTATTTCAAAAATACGCCAAATTTACACTTTCAGGATTATAAACCGATCAAAAAAATTAATTAAAAAAGTTTCATTTTCTTTGTTTTGGAATATATAAAATACGTATAATGGAGAATTTTCGAAAAATTGGTGAAATTAGGAAGTGCTACGGAAAAGTACGGAAATATCACGATAAAATCAAAAAAATACTGAAAATCATTAAAACTCGCAAATTCTCAAACCGTGGCAGGAGAAAACAAAAAAGTTGAGCCGAAGAATACTGAAATCTAAAAAAAAATTCTAGAAAGTACCGAAAAATAAAACACATAAGATCCGAAATGTCTCGAGAAACACGACGAATAACGAGAAAACACATAGTCTTACAAAGTTCCGAAAGAAAAAAAAATAAATCGGAATAATTAAACAAATATACCTACAAATATAATTCAGAAATTACATATACAGTCAGCGTCAAAAATATGAACACACTGAAGTTTTGACGATTTTCTTCATATTTATTTTCTATACAATTTTTTTTTTTTTTATAAAAATATAACTCATTCTACAGCAAAAACCAGCGGAACCGATTTTTTCAATATCATATAGAACTCGGGAAATAATTACCAAATACAAATTTTCAACTTTTCAATTCGATTTCTTAGAAAGTACGCAGTTTTGTAGCCCATTAAAGTTTAGTATAATAAAGTGAAAGTTTTAAGTCTCTAAAAATTACCGTTGATTTATGAGATTTTTTTTGTTAAGGGTGTTTCGCATTTTCCTAAAAATAACGCGTGAACAACATCTATTTTTATATGGAGAAAATGCCATGGTTGCCAACTTGGTGCTTTAAGCACTAGATTTAGTACTTTTTGAAAATTAAAACACCAAAAAAAATTATTTAGTGCCTTTTTTAGTGCTTTTTTTCTGAACTAAAATTGCTCCGAGATAGTAAAAAACGTGGAGTATTTAAATCTGTGGCAGCACTGAATTTACCAGAAGCTAAAAATTTAAATGCACAAAAATACAACCATGATTGATAAAAAGCTGAAGTTGCGAACCCACCTTGTTGAATTGCATTCGCGTTGAAAATGCTTGTACGCAGGTAAGTTAAGTATTTCTTTTTTTCTTATCTAATTATTTGTACAAATTTTGATTTTTTTTTCTTCCTTTTTTACCTGAGTATGGCAACCCTCTTCAAGCACCTCAAAAAATTCTACATATTCAAAATAAATATGTCTAAACACTCTCCAGTTTGACACATAACTTGTGAATAATTTAATGAAATTTGAAACAGGTGGCAACCTTTTAAAAAATATTTTCAAACTTCAAACGTATTAAACGTCTGGCATCCTTAACACCCATATTGCGGTATATATATTCCAATTACATAACTCTCTTAATTCAAGTAATATTTGAATTTTCAAATAGGGCGCAACCCTCGAACATATTTACTCCAGCTATAGAGGAAGTCGATATTTTGCATACTTTCCAGAAACCTTTAAAACAATATTAACTGGCACTCAAACTCATAAAAAGTAATGACGGCTTCAAATGCTTTTTAATAGAAATTTTGTATGGAAATATTTTTAAAACTATTTTATTTTTTATAAATGGGGTCATACGAGTTTTGGAAGGGAGCAACAACCCAAAAATACTCTTGACGCCCAGTCAAGCACGCCGCGTATCTGCTAGTGTAATATCTACAGATTCTCGTATATATGTCAGATTTTCCAAGACAATTTTCCACATTTAATTTTCGTAATGCAATTTATTTATTACTATGGTGAAAATTAAGTTATGGGCTTTATGTGATTTGAAGGACTTTACAATTTATTCCTACCCACCGGGTAGTCGTAATGAGCAACACACAAACGTGACCTGACGACTTCTTAGCGTTACAAAACCTTGCTGACGTTCGTCCAAAAACACATTTGCCGGACATGTGCTATGTTATCTGTCATTTGTCAGCCTGATATGTAAATTGAGTTATTAACTTATTGTAGCATTTCCACCGGGCACAGATACTCATCTAATTCCATAAAATTTGCGCCAAGTGACAACAAAGATAAAGAGATTTAGCTTCATAGCTCACATATGTAGGTATGTAAGTATGTCCATACATTCATATGCGTGTCACATTTACAGCTTTAAATTAGTTTACGCTCTTGTTGTTCAAAAACAATAATAACTTTTAGATTGTTCTTAATAGATATAATGTGCCTTGCGAGTTCAAGATGTCAACGCGCTACACACAGTCGTTGATTTTTGAAAAAAAGCTAGTAAAAATAATGAACCAGCTGTAGCTCAAATTCTTCAGTATACGATTTCAGTTTTATCATTTCTTCAATCAAGTAATCACTGTAGTCAAGCTTGAAGCGTCGCTCTGTTAGGTACACAGCAGCGGCAGATGGACAATTTTACTTTTGCTGCATTCAAACAAAAGGAAATTCCTATTTATTTAAATAGAGAAAGTGAATGAAAATGTCGCTTAAAATAATTTGGCTTCTTGTAATTTTTGCACTAGCCACTATGGTGCTAGCGGCAGAAGCGCGCGGAGGCCGAGGACGCGGTGGTTCATTCGGCACTACATTTTATAGACGCAGTCATAAGAAGCACAGCTCCTCAAGTGGGACTAGCTCACGCCGTAAAGTCGTCAGTGGCTCACCAGTACATACCTCATACACGAAGGCACTGATTTCTGGTCACAACACCGATCTTAAGTTGGGAAACAGTCACAAAAGTCTTAGTAGTCACAGTAGCAGCAGCAGCAGTCACAATAGACACCCATACCGGGATGCATCGCATACAAACTATCACAGCTTTAGTCAATTTTACACACAGCCTCGCTCGAGTAGATACGGTTCGAGTGCAACTCACTATAATACGCTGGGTGCCAATTCTCACATATCGCACGCATGCCACCCAATTCGGTTTACTATGCACAACCTCCGCGGTATCGGAGCAGCGCTGATGGTAAATATGAACAGAAAAAAATTTAAAACAAACACTCATTAAATTTCTTCCTTTCAAATTCAATTAAAGATGCAGCGGACTTCGTACTAGGCTACCTTGTTGGTCGAAGTCTTACACACCGTAATCATCATCAGCATTACTATCAGCACTATCAGGAGCAACAACCCACCAACGGTCAAACTATAAACACAAAAGTGAACTTAGAAAACAATACGGCCGCCACAAGTCACTTTGTTACAAATAAAAACAACAACAACACAACAAATCAGACTCACTACTGGCCGACAGACTTTGCTGTGTCATTGGCGCCTTTGAACGAATCTCTGCTTGCGGAAGACATTACCTCATCACCCCGGGAAGCCATATTCAAGAGCCCACCAATTCACATCGCTCGTTCACTTAAAGTGGATAACTTAACATTTGAACTGCCAACAGCCACTGCAGCGCCGCCAGATATGCCACCCACAGGTGGCATAATCTGCATGCCTTGGCTATTTAATGAAACCGATCCCATTCATCCGGCGAATGTTGTCACAATTGAGAAGACAATTTGCTTCCCAGCACCATCACCGCCGCTGTCAGCACCACAAACTACACCGCAATCGTCCACGGATCCGATCGCTGGAGATATTGCAGTTCGAATCCTACAATAACAACAACTTAAATTACGGCAGCGAGTTTTGGAGAATGTTCATGGTTTTCAACTCTATAAAGTAGTTTTCCACATTTTTAAATTACTTATTAACTTTTGGACAATTTGTATTTCCTTGCTGAGTGCAAACATATATTAAAATCAAACTTCGAAAATGTACTTCCTGGTGCTTGAGTTATATTTGTATATAAGAACAGCTATAGATTGGCGCTTACCTTGATATTGCCACACAAAGCGGACCTAGTTTTACGCCGACTGCCTACGTCGATTGTATTTTTATGAGAAACTGTTTTTTTATGGCAGAATACACTCGGAGGTTTGCCATTGCCTACCGAGGGGCGACCTATTAGAAAATTTTTAATTTTTTTGATTTTGGGTTGAACCCAGGCCCTGCGGAATGGTAGCGCGCACTGCTAACCACTACACCACAACCAAGTCATAATATATAGAAGCGCTCATCGCAAAGTCTTTCGAGCTTAGGGCACATACCCATAACTCTGTCAAATACTTCAGAGCAGCT
>NW_023464508.1:0-10734 GCF_013731165.1 Rhagoletis pomonella
CTAATAAAAGTCGCCAGTTAAATTGAAATGCTGTGACCTGTCCCCAGGCGTCATAATTTAATTATAAAGGCATCTCAAAGCAAGAACTCCCAAGTCAGTCACTTTATGAAAAAAAGCAATTTTATCGGTAAAAAAAAAGGGTTACATTTCTCAATATGGTCTCCTTTTACCTCGGTAAATTTAGACTAGCGTGTTTCCAATTCATTCGCTCCAATGCTTTTACCATGGAGCTACATACTTCTTTTGGTTTGAAATTAGGAAATAGTCGAATGGGGGTTGTCTTAGCTTTTGCTTTAAATTAATTTCGAATATATACAGTATCTATAAAAAATTTTCACCAGTGTTCGTTTTCCCTTTTTAAGGTAATCGTTGAGAGTATTTATCGTTAAACACCGTAGTCTTCTTCTTATTTTGCCACTACAACTCTTTGTCGGTTTGAACGGATACCAAAAAAGTTATCCAATTGCCTCTTTCCTTTGCGAAGTTAGTCCCCTTATTCAACCCGAATGCAGATAATCCTTTTGCACTTGGTCCTTCAATTGTGTTCGCAGGCGTCATAGCCTTTCTTGTCCATCACAGGGGTTTGCATCGAAGTAATCCTTCACTATACGAAGACTTTTTATGTGTTGCCAGGAGGTACTTTTTCTAGTCCTCGTTGAACGCTAGGCCAACTCCTTTTTCTTCCCTTCGCTGACGTCCCAGGATTTCAGGTAGACGATGTTAATATCATTTAGTGATCTTTTTGAGGGACAGAGCCACCTTGTCCCTTTTATTAAAGTTTTTTAGGTAAGTTCAACTAACGCCCTTTTATTATCTCATCCAGTGATGTACATACCTAAATATATTTGGATTTAAGGTACCAGATTGGGTACTAAATACTCAAATACTTAGTGTTTGGAGACGTTTAATTATTCAAGTAAAAAAACTCAGGTATTTAGGAGTTTTCTAAAGCCACTAAATACTTTTGTTCGCAGTATTTAGTGACGCCAAAGCCTCAAAGTACTTCTATTTGCGGTGTTTCGTTAGGTGAAACTATCTAAATACTTGTACACTAAGTATTTAGCGCTGTGAAAATTAGTAAATAAATACTAGCAAACTCGAATTTTAATAACATCCAAAATACTTAAGTAAAGAGTACTTTGGTATAAACTACAACATATCTAAATAATTTTGTACTTAGTTTTCAATACTTAACAATTAGTAAATACAATTGTTCCCATTAGTGATCTCATCATCTAATAACCTGCCATTATTATAGTGGTTCGACCCCGAATCTGTGCAACATCCAAAACGGAAACAAATTGTTCACTATTTGTGACATGTTAATGTTTATTTTTTTTCAGAAAATTGGTACTACGAGATTTTCAAACTTATTCATGTAGCTATACTCAGTTGAGCAACTCGCAAATGTGAGGATGTTTTCATAAAATTACCGTTATATAAGAAGTGCACTTCGCACATTCCGGGATTTTTCCGGTCAACATAACCGGTCACTTAAGTCAACAATAAGCTTATTGGCGCAGAAATTCGAAGAACTATCCCAACAGCACCGTTCGGCGATTTTAACAAAAGCCCTATGTTTACACACCAACTCAATTTACATAGGAACTGAAGCCTGTAGGCCATTTGCTGTGCCGTATATTTACCAATTGGATGCTTTAACAACAAGCAGTTAATGTCGATTTTCCAAACAAAAAAATCATCATGATCGAATAGGCTGTCTCATTTGGGGTATTAAAATGTACCGCGAATGATTTATTCGCCGTGATTTTTCACTAGGGGTATTCGCATAAAAAATCTTAATAAATACATTGAACCTGAAAGTCCACGCAAGAAATGTACCCTTCAAATTGCAACAATCTTGTTAATGCTCTCTTTGAAATTGTACCGAAGAGATTAACCGACGAAAACAAAATACGTCTACATGAAAGGAAAATATTTCTTAAATATCTTTGCCAACCCTGAAGTGGGTGATTTTGAATCACCCTAGTTATTATTATAGACACAAAATTGATTTGGCGAAGATATGTGATAGGAAGAAGTTATGAAACTCTTATTTATAAGAGCTTCCATTTTGTTTATTTATCATACATATTTCATGTCCGCTCATATTCTTAGATACTCTCAGCACTGCAGTTGTTCAATTATGCTTTTGGTTACCATAATGAAACATATTTAAATTTCCCCAAGCTCAATGCAGCCAAAGCGCAGGATTACAGCAATTCAAGGCTCTTTGAAACGTGCACGCCTTTTCCAACAACTTAGTGCATGCAAAAGATGTTCGGCCAACAAGAGAAATGTTCCTTCGGCATCCAAGCGCCTCCAAACTTGAGTACTTCAGCACTGAGTGACTACATACATACCTAAATGCATACATACATACATAAGTATATGTAAATAACAATTTCGTTCAATTAATTTTATACTGCTCGGCTAGGTGACAAACGCGCGCTCGCGTCCAATGCTATCCGGCTGTACTTTAGTCTACGAGTACCAATATTGTTGTAGTTTTTTTTTTTTTTGTTGCAATACCGTGTTGCTACAAGTGCTTATCATGCCAGCGCGCACTTGGCCAGGCGTTGGCCGTGCGTGTAATGGCGCAAGCACTTTGGCCTTTTTGTTGCTGTTGTGGCCGTTGAGGCGTTGGTGTTGGCGATAAAATGCACACTAGCATACAGCTCCAGGCAAATTGTGATTGCTAGCCATACTGTTGTTCATGCAATCCGTTCCCGTTAGAGCTACTATGTATGTATGTATGTACGAGTATGTGTATGTATGTATTGTAATTGGCGCTCAGATTGGCACAAGGGTGGCATTGTAGGTGTTTTCTGCCGTTGCAAGTCAATTAAAGTTTATTGCAACAAGTTGAAGTGGCAGCACAACTACCAGCAATAACGGCAAGTTTAGTCGTAGCAATATGTAATGGTGAGCGCACCAAATGCACATTGCATGCCGCCATTGAAATTCCGCTGAAAAAAGTCGCTTAGCTTGGACTTGGTACAAACGCATTCAAGCAAATGATTGTCGTTGAACAACAAAAATCAACTACAATAAACAAGCTATTGCATAAGATTTTTCGTAAGTGCAGTCAAAATTGCTTCTATGTCGTCATTAGTCAGTTGTTTGGTGGTCGCCTTGGTTCATTAACGAAGAAAAACTTTTTTCATTGTGCCGTCATTTTACTTCACAACACTATTAGATGTTTGTGCTGTTTTTTTTTCTTGTTGTTAAACATACGTACTTAGTTTAGTCAGTAAGTTTTCACTCACGTTCTTCATAATCCGATGATCGGATTTACACCAAATTGATCAGCTGTGAGGTAATATATTCCATTATAAAAAAAGAAATTATAGAAATCGGTTAACGTGGTCCAAGGTTTGCGGTAACATACATAAAAATTAAAAAAAAAATAATATTCTAGAAACCTTATTAAAATCGATTAGTAATTTTTTTGTTTAAAATATGTTTCTTAAAAAAAGATATTTTTTGCTTTCAAGTGTTTTTTCTCAAAATTTTATACATGAAGTATACAAATATGCACAACAGAAGAAATGGGGTTCAATTGCCTTTACAACGACACCAAATTCTTAAAAATCGGTTTGAAATTTCTTTTTTAATTTTTTTTTTTGTATAGAAAAAGGTATTCTTTCTTTTTGAAGTTTTTTTCCTCACATTTTTATATACGAAGTATACAAATACGCACACAAAAAGAAAGAAGATATATATAATATAAGATTTTTAATTTTTCGAAGACGCGACTTTTGCCCCGGTAATATAAGTTTACAAAAAAAGTTATAAACATTTAAGGGGGTCTACGACTGTGTTTTTAGTTTTTTAGTTATTTACATATAACAATAAAAAAAATTACAGAACTTTTCCTTTTTCTTTTATATAATTTTTTTATTCAATTATACCCTGGAAATTTCAAGGTCCTTTATAAAAATGCATTTGTATGCGCGAACATTAGATTAAAAGAGATTATTTCGGTTGTGTATAAAATATTGACAGTGAAATGTGTAAAATTTATGGGTTTTTGTTAATTTCTCATGTTTATGTATTTTACTTGTCTTCTATTCTTTAGAGGACTGTATTTTCTGTGTGTCAATAAGTATTATTGTACGTATTTTTTTTTATGTTCAGTTTTATTACCCTGGCAGATGTATGTATGTATGCATACATGTTCAAAGGTGTTTGAACATATTTCTGAGGGCAAGGAATGATTATTTATGTACTGTATACATATTTTTTTAAAGTTATTGCTATATTTAATTTTATTACTCAGGCAGATATATATCCATATTCAAAGATATTTGGACAGGTGAAGACCAAGGTAAATTCAAGCACTTTACTTTTATAAGTTTCCCTTAAAAACGGCGTCAAGCTCAATAAAATTGTTGAAGATAAAAATAAAGATAAAGGAAAACTATATTGGTTATGAAACAAACTAGATATGTAAAGTAAGTTTCACTTCTGCAGTGTGGCCCAGGCGCACATAGATACTTTTTTTTTAAGTATAGCGTATTACACTGTGGGCAGTAGCGGATTTAACGGGCGGCAAATGGGACATTGCCGACTGGGCCCTCCTCAAAAAATAGGCCAAAAAGGGCCATAAAACTCTTCCAGAACCAGAAGTCTATGTGGATTTATCTGGCTCAAATCGTTGTTGTTGCGTTTACATGCAAAATTGCAAATGTACGGGATTGCCTTCTAGTAAAAATGAAATCTGTCAATTTCCGCACACACGCATACACACATTCACATCCCTATAAGAAATTAGTGAACGCTTGAATCATTTTTTTCACACTGCTCTGAACGTGCTGATGCAAATGTTGCCTGAAATAAGGTGTCACTGTTCCTGCAGGGAAGTAAATTGCCAAACAGCTGATCGTTTGACAGTTTTACCAGAAGTTGGTGTAAAGGATCACACTTTTAGTTCTACAAAGTTCCAGATTCGCTGATAACGTTGTTGTATTTTCTGTGTGCATAATATTTGTGAATAATAGTGTTTAGTTATTGCTGATTCTCTCCTTTCTCATGTTATTCATATGCGTGCGTGTGTTTTGTCATTAAAGTGATTGTTTCTAGGTACGTGTGTGTGTATAGATTTTGATTGCCTCGCGCTTATATAGTTTTTGTTGTTGTCTGGCGATAGTTGCAGAGTGATGTTACGAGTCTTGATAACATTTGGAACAGTATACATAGTTTGTTTGTGTTTTTTTCTTTAAACTTATCTGGAATATCTTATCTTACTAATATTATAAATGTGAAAGTTTGTATGTTTGGATGTTTGGGAAATCATCACGCGGAAACGACTGAACGGATTTGCATGAAATTTGGTACGCAGATAGCTTATAGGCCAGATTGGTTAATAGGCTATTTTTTTAAGAGTTGCCACCTGTTAAAAAAGTTTAATTTATTTAATATGCGGGAACGACTGAATAGATTTGGATGAAAATTTCCACACAGATAGCTTATGACCTAGATTCGAAAATAGGCTACTTTTCTTAAGAGTTGCCACCTGTTAAAAAAGTTTCATTAAACTAATACGCGGAAACGACTGAATGGATTTGCATAAAATTTTGCAAGCAGATAGCTTATGACCTACAGTGGAAAATAGGCTAATTTTTTGAAAGAGTTGCCACCTGTTCAAAAAGTTTTATCAAATTAATACGCGAAAACGACTAAATAGATTTGCATGAAATTTTGCACACAGATAGCTTATCACCTAGGTTAGAAAGTAGGCTACTTTCTTAAGAGTTGCCACCTGTTAGAAATGTTTAATTTAATTAATACGTGGAAATGAGTGAACTGATTTGCATGGAAGTTTTCACACAGATGCTTATGAGGTAGATTGAAAAACTGCCTAATTTTTTTAAGAGTTACCACCTGCTAAAAAAGTTTAATTAAATTAATACGCGGAATAGTCTGAACAGATTTGAATGAAATTTTGCAAGCAGATAGCTTATGACCTACAGTGGAAAATAGGCTGATTTTTTGGAAGATTTGCCACCTGTTAAAAAAAGTTTTAATTAAATTAATACGCGGAAAGGACTGAACAGATTTGCATGACATTTCGCGCAGAGATAGCTTATGACCTATGTTGGGGAATAGGCTGCTTTTTTAAGAGCTGTCACGTATTAGAAAAGTTTAATTAAATTAATACGCGTAAATGACTGAACTGATTTGCATGAAAGTTTGCACACAGATAGCTTATGATCTAGATTGGAAAGTAGGTTACGTTTTTAAGAATTGCCACCTGTTTGAAAATGAAATTTTGCTCAAAGATGGTTTATGACCTGGATTGAAAAATAGGCTACTAGGATGGTCTTAGACTGAAAGTAAGTCCGATAACTCAAGGCCCCTCCCATACAAATTGGAATTTTCATATTGCATACATATCTCTGGAAGTATTTGTGGGAGAGAACTGAAACTTGGTATAGTGATATGTATCTGAAATCAATGATGGGATTAATCGATTGATGTTTTAATCAGTTAGTTAATTCGATTAAATTCAATCTGATTACAGTTAATCATGATTAATTTTAATCTGACTAAAGAGTTAGTCGTAACCGCGATTAAAAAATTAATTTTTAATCATTAACTCTTAATTTGATCAAGTAGGTGTGGTGATAAATTATGTTATGCTGGAATTTCCCTGTACACGCAAAGCAAGTTAATCCGGTATGGCTAAGTCGGGCTTCCTCATCAATCTAAGCAATTTGGTGTGCATTTTCATTAAGATATATACCAATAAACGATTTACAAACTAGGTTTGTAAAAGTTCCCAGTTTATGTATTACTAATAGCAATAATTCTAATTTTTTTATATTATGTGTTTTGTATAAGCGTAAAACACAAAATAATTACTATAACTGGTGTTTGGTTTCATACTCGGACAAACTAGGCAAATTAATCAGATTTTATTTTTAATTGGATTAACGATTATTGTTTTAAATTAATTAAACGTAATCGCAGCCAGCGATTATCGATTAAAAAAAATTTATCATTAATCGTACAGTTGATTACGACTAATTAGTTTTAATCGTCAAACACGATTATAAATCGTTAATTTTTAATCGTTAATCAGATTAACAGTTTGCCAACACTGTGTGAAATCATGTTCATATTTACGGAGAAAAATGGACGTTTTAGGAAAAGAGGCATAGCAACTCCCATACTGACTGAATGTTTCATATTGCATATCTCTTCAAATGTTTGGGGTAAAGCACTCAAGCTTGGTATGGAAATTAATATGTATGTATATATGTGAAACTAATACCATACTCATGGAGAAAAATGAGAGTTATTTGAAAAGGTGGTGTGGCAACTCCCATGCAAATTGATTTTCCTTTGCTGCATATCTCTGGAGGTGTTTATTGCAGAGGACTGGAACTTGGAACAGAGATGTGTATACAAAATTAATTCCATACTCATGGAGAAAAATTTGCGTTATTCAAAAAGGGGACATGGTTCCTCCCGTACAAATTTACTGTTTTGTACTGGTTATCTCCAGAGGTGTTCATGGTGGAGTACTGGGACTTGGTACGGGGGTATGTAAAATCAATTATAAACTCATGGAAGAAGATTAGGGTTATAAGAAAAAGGGGTGTGGCACTTCCAGTACAAATTTACTTTTTCTTGCCACATATCCCTGGAAGTGTTTGTGGAAGGATACTGGAACTTGGTATGGAGTTGTGTATGCAAAATGTATCAATTGCTCATGGAAAAAATGTGAGTTATTAAAAAAGAACGCATGTCGCTTCCCATACACACTAAAAACTTCTTAATACATGTCTCTGGAAGGATAGAAAATCTCTCGAAGTATTTTAAATATGTTATGGAGGTTTTTTTTATAAGTGCCGTACTGACAGAATAAATTTCATTAAAGGGAAAAAAGGAGAGCCGGGTTCGGCCTTATAATCTAAAGCTCTCTTGAGGCATTTGCTACGGTAATGAGAAGTGGTATTTTATCAAGGCCAGGTTACTAAATTTGAGTTGGAAATATTAGAACCCGCCGTGGCACCTCCAAGAAGGTTACACGTTCACGCGTCGTATACCTGGAACCATTTTAAGGTAAACTTAGAGGGATTGATATCTTTCGTATTTTATAATTTCATAGTTTTAACCTTAACTCGCTTAAAAAATAACGAGATATAACGAAATGGGTACAGAAATAAAATCTAACATCTATAATTTTTTTCATATTTGTATAAAGACGCGGGGTGAAACCCGCGGGTATAAGCTAGTAATTTTATATTTCAGATTTAGATAATGGATAACACGAGTAAAGTCAGAAGTGGATATGAAAAACGAAAAATTAGAGAGAAGCGAAAGTTAGAAGAAGCACGAATTGATCCAAAACAATCTAAGCTCGGTTCATTTGTCATCGCCACTAGTTCGGATGCTATAACTTTACAAAAAAAGAAGGCTGAAAGTCAAGATACATCTTCAAATACATTGATTCACAAATCTATTTTAACCGAAGGTGAGGTTGGTATATGTTTCTTTGGCTTACAACTGCTAAAAAAATAACGAAACACCCGGGAGTGGTACCCAGAGACGTATTTCGGCTCCAGGATCTCGATCCGTAGTCGGAAGCCCGATATACCTGATAGTTCTCAAGGCCAAGTTTTCATGTGGTTGTTGTATACACAAAAAAAATTGTCGGTAAAAGTATTAAGCGGGGAGGTGATCGAGGCAGAAACACTATGGATCCGGACCCTGTTTTGGTTGGACCCGCAGTAATTTTTCGTTTTTTTTTTGCGGATATCTAAAAGTTTCGGGTTTTCGACTACGCAGTTGTAAGCTAAAGGTAACAAATACCGTGAGTTTCATGTAGCAGTGAATTGTGATTCTTTCATAACAGGATCAGATACTTCATGCAATATAAATAACCAATCGCATGATGATAAATGTGAAAATTCCACATCTTTAATTGTTGGAACGGAGAAAACATCAGCAGCTAGTAAAATTGAGAAACAAAAAGAGCTGCCAAACATTTTACTACCATTCAAAAATGACAAAGGGCTTTATGATAACAGCAATTTATTAGATAAAGAGATTATTCAAGCACTATCATTAGCTGGTCCGTGCCAACCAGACAAGTCTGACTTGCCCGACAATGAATTCCCAAAATCTAGTGATAATCGCCGATTTAACTCCTCATTTTATTATATGAACAATGAAAACGCTTTTATGAACAATGATCGAAGTAAATGGTTATCATATTCTGTGACAAAAAATACGCTTTCTGCTATTGTTGTTGGTTATTTGGAGATGAATCTACTAAACGAAGTGTATGGTGCACCGGATATACAGATTGGAAACATTTGTCAAAATCTGCCAAAGCCCACGGTCGAAGCAAAGCACATCTTTCGAGCGCAATAGCTGCTTCGTCTTTTCGTAAAAAGTTAGATATTCGGCACAAACTTGATAACCAAATTACCGAAGAAGCAAAGAAATGGCGCACGCTTCTTAACATTTTTTCGGATACTGTCAGAACCTTATCTGGTTTAGGACTTGCCTTACGAGGTCATAGAGAGAACTTATTGGAAGATGAGAATCCTGGAATTTACTTAAGTGTTATCAAGTTAATTTCTAGACATAATCCAATATTGCAAGCTCATATTGAATCTTCCGAGCGCGTAAAACATTTGAGTAAAACGATTACTTTCGAATTGCTCGAGATATTAGCAACAGAAACCTGTCAAGCAATCGTCAACGAATGTAAAAGTGCGAAATTTTTTGCATTAATAGCCGACTCAACAACAGATGTCGCTCACCTAGATCAAATGGCTGTTTTGGTAAGATATGTTGTGATTAACATAGATATTCCAAACTCTCCTAAAGTTGTAATCAAAGCGAGTTTTCTGTGCTTTGTTCGATTGAAAAAAGGAGATGCAACCTCCATTTGCAATGAAATCACAGCAATCTTGTTTGAAAAATTTAATTTTGAGAAAAAATATCTGTGTGGTCAAAGCTATGACGGTGCCCCTGTCATGTCTGGGGGTAGCGGAGGTGTTCAAGTGAAATTAAAAGAATTTCTCGACGACGGCGATGGATCATTTGTACCGTATATTCATTGTCTCAGTCATCAAATGAACTTAGTTTTGATTCATGCAGCAGAAAAAAATGCAAGTTCCTCAATCAAAGTTTTTTTCGCCACAATTGAAAGCATTTTTGTATATTTCGCTCACTCACATCGACGATGGGAAGAAATTTTGAAACAGAGCGAAAGTTCATCACGAACCTCTGACGATTTTGGCATCAAGCTTCTAAAAGAATTAAAGAAAGAAATATTTGGTTTAACTAATAAATCTGGAGAGGACGCATCTTATGATCGAATTGGTGAGGAATCTGTCACTAGTGAAAGGATACTACACATTAAAGGATTGAGTACAACACGTTGGGCATCTCGAATAAAAGCTGTGGAGGCGATAATACAAAACTTTGAATGTATCGTTAACTTCCTGGAGAATGAAATTTCAAGAGTCGGAGCATCTGGGGAAGATATCATCAAAGCTCAATCATTATTGTCCTCGATGAACTGGTTGTTTTTACTAAACTTGTTATGGTGGCATTCAGTTCTTAGCGCAATCAATTCTGTCCAAATTCAATTACAAAAAAAAAGAAGTCGATCTAATTAAGGCGCAGCGGTGCATGGCAACGGCCTTAAAAAAAATTGAGAGATCTGAGAGATGAACGTACGTATGAAAATTTCGTGCTGAAAGCTAG
>NW_023464509.1:0-10733 GCF_013731165.1 Rhagoletis pomonella
GGGAGGTGCCACGTCCGCATAAAGTTCCAGTACTCTACCATGAACGCCCCTAGAGATATTTATTATGAAAAATCGCTTCACCCATTCTCGAGCTTTGCGATATACATAGATGGATAAGAGTTGCTGCTTTTAATATTGCACTCACTTACGTACAAAAAACATAGCAGCAGGGTTTTTATACGTAATTATATACTCTCAAAGTTCTGTATACTGCTTTTATCCGGTCGAAAGGGGAATACGGGGCGTTCATTTGGAGACCATATCACCAAAACTACATTAATAGACTAGAATCTGTTCAGAAAGCTTTTGTAAGATACGCCTTGCGTCTTATTGACTTTGCAGAACCAAAACCGTCATATTTCGCCCGCTGTCAATTAATTAACCTCATGACACTGCGCAACAGAAGATTGTTTTTATCTGTTTCTTTTATCGCAGACATTATCTCAGGCAAAATTGATTGCCCTGCTTTGCTTGAAAGAATAAATTTCCATGTTCCTTGTAGAAATTTGAGAAGAGCTGCTATTTTTAACGTAAGCTTTAGTAAAACTGTTTATTGCATGAATGCGCCAATTAAGAGAACACTCACCGATTTTAATATGCTTGCAAGTTCTTTAGACTTAGATTTCTCAATACCAAGGTCTACTTTTCGTAATGAAATCATTTTATATCTTTGTAATAATCCTCTTTAATCTTTTATCATATTGTAAATTTATTCTAATAATTTATACTTTATACTTTATGACTCTTGTTATTAATAGTCTGTGTTTGATTAGACTAAATAAATAAATAAATATACATACTTATGTATGTACATAAATATGCATATACAAATGTAAGTGCTAACAGCAATATTAGTTGCTCCTTGTGGCAACATAAACCAATCTACATACATAATTGTCTACATTATTTCTCCATGAACTGTACATACATATTTGTTGTTTTTACATAAGAATCAACGTTAACGTTAACATTAGCACATATGTATATGTATACATAACCCTTGCTTTGCGCTGTATTCCGTACGAATTAACAGCACATGGCGCTCTCAGCGCTGACCAGCGCTGTTATGTGCGCATGTATATTAGATTCATAGGATTTTTAAAGTCCTGCAGTTCCATTTTCAGGGAAGTATTTAAATTTGTTTTTACCTAAGACAATGAGAAGCCTATCCAGAACCTATAACCGAAATTAAAAAAAAAAAATCGGTACAGCCGATCTCGAGCTTTGCGAACAGAAAAAAACTGCTTTCAAAATATATATTAGTATAGATAACGTAGGTTTAACGAAGGTATTATTTCTCGTTTCTAATTTTGTATAAAACTATTTGCAGTCATTAACTAACAAATACGTTGTCAAAAACAACAACTTAAGCAATGCTGCTATATGAATTAAAATTATTAGTAGCAAATCAAAAATCTCAAAAATTATTGGGAAAAGTAAATTGTATTACAGGTATGTTTTATTAAATTCTGTATTATAGACATCACTACAATAGTTAAGAAGTTTTGCCTATTTAATTACAGAAACTAAAGAATTTTGGCTCAGAGAAAGTTTTTGCTTGCAATCTTAACCCTTATGTACAAAAAACTACGTTCATGTGAATTGTATATATATATTATTTTGTATGAAAGCAAATCTGATTACTTAACCAACACCATAATAATAATAATAATAGATTGGCGCTTACACATATGTTAGTGTTTGGCCGAGCTTCTCCACCAACCACCATATAAATCCAAATTTCCAAAAAAATGGTGTGCAGTTTTGTTGGGCAATAAATTTTAGTATAATAAAATGCAAATATGAAGTAGCTAAGGCATTTTTTCTCGTACAAACTATGTACGCCAATTTTTTATATGGAGTACATATATCTGGACCGTTCAATCAGAGAGACTTTAAAAGGTTTGACTTTGAATTAAAAAATAGCCAGTTTCTCTTGAAAATGTTTATATTTTTATTAAGTTTCTATTAAAAGGGCATCTTAAACTATATCTATGACTAGTTAAACGTTAAAATATTGTTTGGGATCCCACGAAATGTTGCTTTAAAGGGAAATGGCCTATACCGGCTTAGGCTACTTTAATTGAACGGCACAGATATGCAAATAAAAAAATTCGTTTCGTTATTTATAAGAAAAAATATCAGAAAAAAATCGTTTGTTTGTTATCACAAAAAGTATCGAACAAATTTCTTTTCGTTGATCATCAAAAAAAAATATATCTATCATTGTAGTTCTCAAGAAATATCGCGAGAAATATTTTTCATTATTTCTGATGATAGAAAATAACTTTGCGGTTGCTTCTTGAAGAAATAAGTATGTATATCGTCGCTACCATGTCAAACTATCGAATGTGCAAAACTGCTTTTTGATATACGATACCTTTCGCTTGCGTTTAGAATGATACGTAAGTTGACAAATCGTCAAAATGTACGAGCATTTTTCCTTTAGAGCTACATACTAAGTTAAGAAATTTTTTATAGAAGAAAATTTATTTTCAATTTATTGTGCGTAATTTTATAGGAATTTTTAGTTTTTCTTGAGAGCCTTTACAAATAAACAAAAATTGGAATATGTACATACATACATACTAAAGGTCTGCATCGGAATTCAGTTTCCTTTACTGTGAAGTTTTTTTCAAATATGTAAACTATTCATAGTCTAAAAAAGAGGGCTGGAAGGAAGAGAAGTGAAGATATTAGAGGTTTACGCCGACAGGCTTTGCGGCGGCGGCGTGGTCAACTTCAAAAATAATCGGCGGCGGCGGCGACGCCGGCGCGTCTGTAAACGCCAGCGCTACTGCCCATAAGAGCCATGAGGCTACTAATCTTATCATGTCATCTCGTCAGCGTTAGGCATTCGCCTTGTCAATTCAGATTATAATTCTACTTATTTCATTATTAAATTAGTTTTAAATTTAAATATTGTTACTTCCTACTTGAATTAAAATTTTGAGTGCCTGGCGCTGATGGATGGGCGAACAGAAGAGGGTCTAACGCAAAGAAAGTTACTTATGAAAATTGGGGCAACAACATCTCAAGTGACAGTTAATGCATGGTCGGACATACCACAGGTCACGCATTGTGGACCACTGTTGTTTATTCTATTTATAAACGACTTGCCTAACTGTTTTAATTTTGCAAACTGCCTGATGTTTGCAGATGATGTTAAACTTTTTTCAGTTGTGCGTGATCTCTCAGATTGTAATCGTCTTTAGCTCGATCTAGATGAATTTCAGCAGTGGTGTACATTAAACTGTTTGAACCTAAATATAGGTAGATGTTGCGTAGTTACGTTCTCGAGGCAGTCTAGTAGTGATATACCTTTTTGCGGAGCACTGAAATAAAAGATTTGGGCATTATTTTTGACTCCAAACTCGCGTTTACAAAACACGTTGACTATATTGTATCTAAATCGTTCTCAATGATAGGCTTTATTAGGCGCAATACTCAAGAGTTCAGAGGTCCAGTAACTTTAAAATCCTTTAGTAAGAAGCAGTCTGGAATACTGTTCTATAATATGGAGTCCATATTATGAAGTGGACTCGATCAAAATAGAAAGAGTTCAAAAGATTTTCACCAAATTCGCTATTTGCAAGTTGCCCTGACAAGGTTATGTTCCTCCCTATATTAGCAGACGGAAATTGCTGGGTATCCAGTCTTTGAAGGAAAGAAGAGATTACTTCTTCATTATATTTATTTATAAAATAATCAATGGGCACATAAATTGCGCTTATTTAACAAATTTGCTCATATTATATAATCCCCCGCGTAATTTAAGAAACAAAAGGCTATTGGTTGATGCTCTGCATACCACGAATTATGCCAAAAATGAACCAATTGCTAGATCATTGAATTGTGCAATACATATTCTAGTGTTATCGATTTTAACTTAAGTATTGATAGATTAATACCATGTTCTGACCGACATCGTAAACATGTTTTCGTTGCTAAAACTGGTTTTCGACCTAAAACTTGTGTTTTCGTCAATGTAAAATCTGTCAAACGAAAACAAGTTTTCGCTGAAAACCACTTGAAAACTCACGTTCCACTCATTCCAATCGGTGTCTGCACTAGTTTTTTCGATTATTTATCGAAGTGGAAGTCATATTTTATCATCTTTAATACGCCATTTCGGATTTATTGTTAATTGGCTGAACAAAATAAAATAAGCATGGAAGTAAGAGGTTGTTAATGAAAAGAAATTGAAGGAAAAGTATTTTGGTTTTGTATTTGTGCAGCAAAACTGTAAACAAAGGATGTAAGAAATGTCAACGAAAACACCGACAGTCGGTGTGAACAGCCTTCAGCCCACAATCCCAAAACTCGTTTTCAAGGTGTTTTCGTTGTCGGTCAGATCATTGTATTAAGAGTAATTTGTTTACAATATTCAACTAGAGTCTTCACTAGTCTGTAAGAAACTAGTTCTGTAGACAGAAATTAAAAAATAAATAAAGAAATATACTACATACATACATGGTTCTCTATGTTCTCTATAGATCCGTATGTACTATTTAAATTTAATGAAATAAAAAAAAATTTAAAAGTTAAGTTATTGGAGTAATTTATTTCGCTATTAATAAATTTCTGAAATAACTTTATATACCGTTATGTTAAATTACGGGGTTCTGACGATTTTTTGTGGGTTCTAGATTGAAAACTAGGGTGGTCTACTATTTTCCAACAGTTTTACCCATCAACTGCCAGCAGAACAGGCCTTTTTGACCCACTGTTTAATAAATGACTTATAGATGGTTAAAATTTCCACAAAAATTTTAAGTGCCAAATTTTCCTAAGGATAACCGAAAGTAATGAAAAATACTACTAATTTCCATCAAGAAGAACTTTAACCCTGTGTAGAAAACATTGCGATGCGATGGAGCAAAACCTTTCTGGGGTTTGCCCACCACTTGTGAATGCTAACATAGTTTTCGCACAGCCACATAGAACTTGTATACGTATGTGGGACCCCGGAATAAAATAACTTACTTATTTAAAATCTGTTTACAAAATATTCAACTCTTTATTAAAGAAAAAATACACAAGAACATCAATTTATTTTTGTTTTATCTCCAATAATCGAGGAGTTAGATGCAATAAGGGCACTTCTGTTAAAACTGCTTTCTGAGATATTATCGTTGAAGTCTTTTGGTGTGTGACAACTTTCTTGTTGTTGTAGTAATCTGTAAAAAAGGAATATTGTTGTGGTATTGAAAATAATTGTTATATATTCTGTAGTAGTAGTTCCTTCAAGCGATGCGTTTCATGAAAATTTTGTACAAAATTCCTTAGGCGCCGAACGCCGCCGCCGCCACGCCGTATTTTCGTAACTCGGCGGCGGCGCGTGAGTAATGACAAAAAACGGCGGCGGCGGCGGCGTGGCTCGGCGGCGTTTACCTCTAGAAGATATTGAGCGCTGTATACATAAAAAAAAGTACTCAAACAAATTATGTTCCGAAAAAAAAGAGGAACATAAGGCACCTGTACCAGTGTTCCTTCACAACAAGTATTTTTTTAGTATCTTTGGAAGTTTTCGTTTAATGATACATAATGTTAACGTTAAAACTGACTCTTGTGTTAAATAACAAACATGAGAAACAATGTACAATACGATACTTTAATCTCCCAATACCAGGCGCACATACATATGAAGTAGCACGCTTTCCCCATGCATACATTTGCTTGTAGAAGTTTTTAATTCGTTTGTAGAAGCCTTTGGAAATTCACACAGTAGAATTTTGGAAATTTAAAAATTTATACAAACAATATTCGGCTTAGAATAGAAAACTTGTTACTTCACATGTATGAGCGCCTGGTATTGGGAAATGAAAATATCAATTTGACAAAAAAAAAATGGTCATAAAGACAAGTCGCGGGAAAACGCACACCCATTTTTTGTTATTTAAAAAATGTACATAATATGCATGTACATAAATTATGTATGTATATGTATGAAAGATTCGAACTTTTTTGCAAACATTGAATTATTATGATGCTCTATCCTATCTTTTTAAGTACTCTAAAATGTATGTTCCATTTGCTCATGTACACTTGTGAAGATATTTCTGCTGGTATGTTTGCAGTTCTTTAATATATACATACATACGCAGCCATATAACTTGATTTCCAGAGAAACGAATTTTCATTGGGCACGTTCAGAAGGCGCAACAGCTCAGTAACTGTTGCGATTGCACCTTCTGAACGGGTTGTTGCGTACTTCTGATCAACTGAACAGTTGCGTGTTAGGTAATATGTTTCTGATCATTTGAGACAACATGTTGGTGTGTACCTTTGAGGGCCAGTTTTTCAGTGCACGGCTGTGGTTTAAACTGAGTTTAAACGCCCCATCTGGATTGTTTAAACTAAGATCAGCCAATCAAATGTCAGCCAGCTGTTCAATTTAAACTCAGCTTACTTAATCTAAGTTTAAACTGGCATTGAAAAACCGGCCCTGAGAGTTGAATTTGACAGCTAATGTATCAAGCCGTTCAGAAGACGCTTAACGATCACTGATTTATTTAGCAACGGTTGCACTCAACTGCTGCGCCTTCTGAACCTACCCATTGATAATTTTTTGTTTTTTTGAAAGCACCGTGCGACAGAGAGCTCAAATGCAAGTGATAGTTTTTGAATTTCATTGAGTTTTTTTTAAATAAATACTAAAATTGGAGGTGTATGTATATTTAAAAAAAAAAACAGTCGCGATGCGTTATATACATACATAAGAATGTACATATGTATCTGGACTTACAAATCGGATGTTACGATTATAGTTGTCTGCATAACCCAATGGCGAAAGAAAGACTTTATCCGATTTTTTTTAAACCGAAACTACATTTTTACATACATAATACATAAAAATATTTAATATGAAATTGAAATTGTCACATCAATTTGCGCAATCTTCAAACCCATGGATTCAACTGCACGCACTTCGTCAGGGTTTTCCCCTCAACTTGCTTTTGCTGCAGTGAAGCGACAGAACAAGTGACGAGAAAAAGAAAAGCATATGCGAAAACTTATGTATATATGTATCTATGGACATATGTATCTATCCACGTACGTATCTATGTACATGTACTTATGTATATATGTACGTATGTATGTATATCAGCATTTTAGTTGTAAGTACGTTTTGCTCGGCGCTCTCTTCATCGCTCCACTACATTCCTATTTTATTCAGATACCACAAATGTATGTTTTCTTCGAAAATACTCAAGTACTACCAGTAGAGTACACTACTTGCAAATACCTTTTACGCGCAGTAGTTGCGGAAGGCAAAGTAAATACTCTACGCGTCTTGCTATTGATTGGTACGCTTGCAGAAACTAGTTTATGCTTACTCACACTTGACTGGAACGATGGGAGTAAAGAAGGAAAAGTATTTGCGTGGCGATCGGATGTCTTGTTAGGCCGTTTAAATGGAATTGCGCAGATGTTTAACACGTATAGATAATAATTAGGTTTCTAAATGGCTTGTAGTCTGTTTTATGCAATAAGTAGCATGCATAATGCTACGCGCACACTGCAGCCGGCATCGGCCGAATTGTGCTCGGCCGATATCGGCTATATGCGGGCGATATGAATAAATACTTGTGATTATATGAGCGCTCTCACACATAAACCGATAACCGAACCGACATCGGCCGTTGACGTCGGTCAGTGACGATAAATTCAAATATGTTTGTTTTTATCGCCCGATGTCATATGAAAAGTACCGAAATGGACTGCGAAAAATTAACTTATTGGGTTCAAAAATAAAATAAATTACATATAAAATCACATGTTTAGAGTATGTCAATTAAAATGTATCAAAATATTTCACTGCTTACAAAATTGTAATGAAAACTAGATTTGTGTGTACAAATACGGTCTCCAAATAATCTGGTTAAGTGTGCGCATCATTTCGGACGGTCAAGTTGTTCGGCAGAAATCGCTCGGCCTATCGGATGCAATGTGCGCCTAGCGATTTGACATGTAATCCAAAGAAATTAAGAACATGATAATTATGAATACAGGTTTGAAAGTTTCTGTTGTTGTGCAGATGTAGGTCGTTTCAGAAGTAATTTTCTGTTTAGAACTCGAGCTCGAGCTTACAACTGCTCCAAGATATTGAGGTTTTTCGCGGTGAAATACACTAAAAACGGACTTAATGGCCACTTTTTCTCTTGCCATTTAGTACTATTCTTACCCTTCAAAATGCGCCTTGGAGAGGTATTTTACAATTTTTCCTTCAGAAACTATGGCCATTGGAAGATGACGTATTGAGTTAGATAGCATGTGCTTGGTTTAGCGATGTTAGACTCGAAGACGCGGCCGTTTAAGTGGTCGTAAATCTTTAAGGAAAAATCTTATAGCATCATTCGAGAGTGCATTGTGAAGGATAATGATAATAATAGATGTTGAAGACATGAGTGCCCACTAACTAAAGTCTTAAATTTAAATTGTTCATTCATACTTACCTTTAAAGTAAAATGTAAACAAACCAACACTAAAATTTGAATACTTTCCTTAAAATTATTGCATACATACATACTTACCTTTCAATACTTCAAATTAAGACTTACTTTTGTACTCAACGGAAGCCCTTAAACCCATGGTGAATTTCTACATATGTAATAACCAGGGAACGGATTTTTAGGACCTAAAAACCTATAAAAAAGGCAAAATAAAATAACGAAATAGGCTGGAAAAGGCAAAATAAAATAGCGAAAAAGGCAGGAAAAGGCACTAGGTGTTGCAAAAAAGGCAAAAAAAGGCAAAACAAAATAGCAAAAAAGGCAGGAAAAGGCAAAAAAAGCAAAATAAGGCACCTAAAAGACAGAAAATATGAAGAACAAGTACAAAATACATTTATATTACAAGTAAAAAGAGAAAAACTATGAACTAGTTTCAGTATATGAAAAATTTGTACTTTGAATCTTTGACTATTTTATCCTTTCGGGTTTCTAACTCATAAAACTTTAATCTGTATAGTTGTAGTAACATTGAACCACAAGATGCATTTTGAAGTTTTCTGGCAGAATTTTCATTCGATTTTCGCGAAGAAAAGCCTTGAATGTACTAAATGTGCGCTCGACGTAAGTTGATACAAGTGGAGCCCAATTTAAATATGGAACGTTTGAAACGTTCATATTATCAGAAATAAGGGCGTTTTCCTCGCCCTTTATAATTCTATCAACACCCCTTATTGTCTCCAAGCCTTCGTTAGCTGAGAAAACGGCTTTGAATTTTTCCAACACCAATTTGGCAAGAGGTCTCTGCGCTTCTATAAGCCGCATGGGCAATGTGTATATTTTTTAATCTTAAAAAAAAAATGTAAATGCTATAATCACTTTTTTAAAGGTAGAAAAGGCAAAAAAAGGCAAATATATTAAAAAAGGCAAAAAAAGGCAACATCAAATGTGTATATATGGAATCAGGGAAAGCTAAATCGTGGACATTCTTAATCGAATATACTCTATCTCTTTAGCAGAAAAAAAGGCAATTTCCATAAAATCCGTTCCCTGGTAATAACCATGATTCAATAATGAAAGGTTTTGTAAGAAAAACTTTCTCTCACTCTAATTTTATCAATGACACTCCCACCCTACTCCTAAAAACAAAAACAGTGATATTTCTTTTCCAAATTTCTTTGCAAGTTTTAGGAACATTTTTAAATTGAGTAGCAAAATTTTTACCTTTTAAATTTGAAAAAATGTTTGTTCTACATTCGCTGGCGACAACAAGACAAAATGGGTGAGAATCGTTGGCCTACAGAAATTCAATGAAGGATAAAGAGACGAAATTCCCTTAAATGCCGCATAGTTGCGTTTGTCGGCATTCGTGGAGACCTATTGTTTCTGCCAATTCGCTGTAAAGTAAAGCGCGCAATGGTTCTGGTAAATGAGTCAACGAAGATATTTAGGTATTGACCTACACAACGCAATCCTGTAGTGTAGGGATGCCCAAATCAGCACATATGTGTAGCGGGCGACTGCGCGTGTAAAGCTTTGCACAGCGGTGCTGGGCAAGCGCGGAGGCCAAAAGTTATCGGAAGGGGAAAACGAAGTCAACAGAATATTGATGGAAAATGAGTGTACATTGTGCCATTTTCGGCCCTTTCGGAAGCAGCCGGCACCTTCAGCACAATCGATTGATTTTCGGCACTATTTTTGCGTATCTCAATGCAACTAATAAATATTTCTTTCGGATCCGCAATTAAAAATATTTTTTTTACATTTAATCGTATGTGCTTAAACTGATAAATGATATAAACATAGAAACGCAAGCAGAAAAATCTCGCTTCCACATTCTGCATATGCGCTTAACGCTTTTGTTTAAACAAATTTGTCGAAATTTCATCTCTAAAGCAAATATTAAATATCATTTAATATATATGTAGCGGTTGACTTGCATTCGATAGCGAGAAAACAAGACCCGCTACGTTATTTAATAATTTATTTAAAATCACAAAATCACAGCTCAATTAAATCGGGTAAAATACTTATTTTAGCCGGGGAGAGTGCAGCTGATGAAACGTCCGTCGTCTGTGCTGGTCCGCCAAAGAAGAAAGAGAACCAATCGAGAGATTAGAAAGCTGAGCGGCGAAGTTGATGAATCGTCAAATGTCATAGTGCTGAGTAGATGATGATGGGCCGCACTGCCCTTAATTCATTAGGCTGGTACTCTACTTCAAAACCAATCTCAGAGTATGAGTAACTATTTGTAGAGGCGCAAGTCGCTACACACTCCCC
>NW_023464510.1:0-6729 GCF_013731165.1 Rhagoletis pomonella
CAGCGCGCTCCTGCATCTGAAGACATGCAGAATTGCGGTGCCAGATGCGGGATTCTTACGCGGGCGGTGGGAGTTTTGGTTTTAGTGGGTAGCCCAACACGCTGGGGAGTCCCACACTCGGGGAAGGTAGTATAGAGACTAGCGCCCCCGGCCAGTGAGCATTTCCCTCGCCTACGAAAAAAAAAAAAAAAAAAAGAAATAATAATAATAATAATAATGGTAAGGGCTCAGGGCCTTACCGGGGTCACACAGGGCGGATCGTGAACGGCCTACTTCGGTGGGTTAGCTGCGAATAACCAATAAGCAGTCCCAGACCAAGAGAGGCAGGAGCCGAGGGCCTGATTTAAAAGATCAGATATGCTTGATGAATCTCCTGTGTCCGGGCGAACAGATGCCGCCTCCCAAAAACTATCCCAGGATTGAGACCAGTTAGATCCTGTTCATGGCATACTGGAGCATGTATACGATTAGTCTGATATTGGGCTGGCGAGAGCAGTATTCCGCCACTTTAGTATGTGAGGGTGACACCTCACAGAAATGGCTGGTGGGCTAATGCTGCAATGGCCTCCGTCTCGTTAAAACCCTGGCAGGTCTTCAAGTACGTTCAATACACGTCGCCATTTAGTTGGCCGCACAGGTCCAGTTGAGATTTACTCCTGGTTTTGCGCTGTCTTGGCTCTGAACACAATACCCCATAAGGACTTGTGTCAACCCTCGCGATGGCCTGCTCCTTTGAGAGAAGGGAACTTCGGGACACTTAAAAGCGACTGTGCTACGTGTGGAGATAGCGGCTTGAAGCGGAGACCCAATTGATTGGAAATGAATAAAATAATACCAATAAATGAAACCAACGTCGATGTTATGGAGAAAGAATGCAGCGCATTCAGGAAGAGCAGTAGAGTCGTGCGCTCCCCGCCACAAACTCCTCTGCAGGCAAATGCCGGCACCACGAGCACGGAGAAAGCCGCCGGCGTGGCGCAGAAGGCTACACCTTGCCAAACGGCAACTCCCGGCAGCCGGGATAGTCGTCTTCAAACGCCGGCTGCTGCAAACAGCGACAAGCATGTCACCGCAAGCTTGGGAACTTGCGAAGGCAATGAAGATGAGCAATTGGCCCAGATTCGGCTCGTCTTGAAGAAGATGCAGAGCGCTGTCTCTAAGCAAGAGAATGTGGCCATGGACATAAAAACAGGTATGGCCCAAAGGGGTCTACCCTTTCCGAGCTGCGGAAGGATGGCCCTGGCTCGCAAAAGAGAGGTCGAACTCGATCCGACTCCCCTACAGGCGAGCTGGAAAAGAAAAAAATACTACTACTAATAATAATAATAGTAGTAAAAACATTATTATTAATAATCCTAACAATAATGGCACTAATAATAACAATGCACAGAAAACCGTACCAGACAATCAATGGAAAACGGTTGGAAAAAGCAGAAAGCCCAAGCCAGGGCCAGCGCCAGGTGAACCCTTGGTCAATAAGGGCGAGGCGACCAGCCGCAAAAAAAAGAAGAAGGTGAGAAAAAAGAAGAGTCTCGCCAAATTAATCATTAAGCCAGCTGAAGGCAAAACCTATGCAGAGGTACTGGGAACGATACGTGGTAAGCTCCAACCTGAGAAGACGGAGACTGTAATTCGAGCTGTTCGAAAAACCCGCGAAGGCGGCGTGCTCATCGAAATGAAGCGCTGTGGCGACCACTCAGTATTTAAGGAAAATGTGTGCACTGCCATTGGCCAGCTTGGAGACGCCCGTATTCTCACTAGACGTTTACGTCTAGAAGTTCTGAGCATGGCCTGCCTAACCACGGCTCCAGAAGTGGAGAACGCTATACGCGGGGAGTTAGGAGACAAGATGAATGGCCAACTTCGCGTCTCTCTCCTCGCTGTAAACTCGCGAGAACAAAGAATGGCTGTGGTGGAAATCGACGAACTGTCAGGCCCGACTATTATTCAAAAGGGGAAGCTGCGAGTAGGTTGGATTATCTGCCGCGTCCGAGAGCGCGCGGATGTCCAAAGGTGTTTCCGCTGTCTGGGGTATGGCCACAAAAAGGCGGCATGCAAAGGCCCAGACAGAAGCAGTTCATGCTGGAAATGCGGTCAGCAGGGCCACATAGCTTCTGCATGTAAAGAAAGCCCAAGCTGCTACCTGTGCTCGGCAGGAGATGGACAGAAAATTGCCAATCACCTGCCCGGGTCGGGAGCGTGCAAGGCCTTCAGGGATGCCCTTGCTGAGGCTAAGACAAAGCTTGGGAGAATATGATTAAATTTATACAATGCAATATGAACAGAAGTAGGGTAGCTGATAACCTGCTGGACCAATTGGTTCTTGAACAAAGAGCAGACGCTGTCATCATCATTGAACCCTATAGAACAAGGAAACCTGGGATATTGATCAATCAGGCTCGGCCGCGATATGGATTGCTAACCCCAACCATCGCGCAGAGAGCAGCGGGGCGGATGCTGCTACGTCTGGGTTAAAATGGCGCAAATCACTCTGGCGAGCTGCTACCTGTCTCCAAACGACACAGTCCCTGTCTTCAGGGAAAAGCTCGAAGACCTTGAAGACGAATTGCGCGATATAACCGGCCAAATAATTGTTGCTGGAGATTTCAACGCAAGAGGCGTGGAATGGGGTATGCCCAAAACAAACACCAGGGGAAGACTGGTCCTTGAAATGGCAGCCCGCATTGGCCTGACCATCATCAACACCGGAACGACCCCTACATATCGAAGGCCGGGTTTTGGATACTCTATCCCTGACATAACCCTGGTCTCAGAAAGCCTTCTTCGAAGGGCTGACGGATGGAGAGTGATGGAAAAGCTGAGTGGTAGTGACCACAACAACATCACCTTCCAAGTCACTGACATAACGCGAGGGCAAACACGTAGTATCCATTGCAGGAAACCAGGATGAAACCCGTCTAGGGTCGATGTTCGCAAGTTCGATACGTCACTCCTAGCAGATTCCTAAGGTATTTCACCCACAACGGGAGAGATCTACAACAGGGAGTCTTGTACTAAGCTGGTCGAAGAAACTATGCGCTACATTCACCGGGCATGCAAAGCCTCAATGCCACAGAGGAGAGCATGGTCATGTAAAAAGCAGGTATACTGGTGGAATGACCGAATAGCGGAGCCTCGCAACGCGCGCTCGTGGTAGAACTGAGGCGCTGACCAGAGCAGCAGCCTACAAAAGCGCTAAGAAAGCACTTGGGGCCGAGATACAGAAGAGTAAACGGAACTGCTGGAAAGCGTTATGTGACGAAGTAGATCGGGATCCCTGGGGCCAGGGATACAAAATAGTGATGAAAAAGTTCCATACATCATCGCAAGCGATGGGTGAGGCCCGAGTTAAGAATATAGTAGATGCGCTATTTCCCACACACCCACTAAGAGCCGATACAGTGTTCGTCGAGGAGCAAGCCGAGGCACCACTCTTTTCGACAGACGAGCTGAAGCTAGCCCTGCGAAGCATGAAAGCCGGCAAGGCTCCAGGCCCAGATGGCATACCAGCGGAGGCAATCAGGTTAGCAGCAGAAACGAGCCCTGATCTTCTGCTTAACATGTACAACAGCTGCCTTAGGGCCCGGGTCTTCCCAAGCCAATGGAAAAAGGCCAGACTGATGCTTATACCCAAGGGCAAAGGGGACCCAAACTCTCCTTCATTCTTCCGGCCACTCTGCATGCTAGACACAGCAGGCAAAATGATGGAGAGTCTGCTCAAAATACGCTTGACGTCAGCCATAGAAAGCGAGGGAGGCCTTTCGCCCCGACAACATGGTTTCAGGAAGGGACACTCAACTATAGGGGCAATTGGCGAAGTAGTCGAGGCGGTGCATAAGGCCGAAGAAGGCTGCCACCAGGCGCGGCCAATAGTGCTGCTAGTCACACTGGACGTCAAGAACGCCTTCAACTCGGCAAGATGGGACGACATGCTGAAGGCCTTGGAACGGTCATTCAAGGTTCCAACATACTTGCTAGATATGATATGATACCTCAGAGACCGTTGGCTTTTGTACGACACAACACAAGGTCAGAGAAAGAGACGTATAACCGGCGGAGCGGTACAGGGGTATGTACTTGGCGTTCTGCCAATTGAGCTACTCGCTTAGAGCGAAAAGAGATTTACAATCTCAATGCCGAGATAGGTCGAGCAGCTGCCGCGGCAAGGGCGCCCGAGCAACTGATCCAGCAGTGGCAACAAAACTGGAATGCGAGCACAAAAGGTCGATGGAAGCACTCCCTGATAGCCGACCTTCAAACATGGCCGAACAGACCACATGGGGAAGTCGATTTCTACCTGACGCAATTCCTCACCGGTCATGGTTACTTCTGAGAATATCTTCATAGAATGGGAAGGGTGGACTCACCGTTCTGTCACTACTGTGGAAACGTCGAAGATAACGTGTACCACATATTCTTCACCTGCGAAACCTTCTTGATTTCGCGCAGAATGTTGGATGAAAGACACGGAGACATAACTCCGAACAACATAGTTGGGGTAATGATCTCCAGCGCAGAAAAGTGGGAAGCAGTTGCGAGATACGTGAAATTCGTACTCCGCTGCAAACGAGAGGACGGTTGTCTACACCCGAATGAAAGGCCCCTACAAAAGAGCAGCCCCAAGGCTCTAGCAGCGCGCTCCTGCATCTGAAGACATGCAGAATTGCGGTGCCAGATGCGGAATTCTTGCGCGGGCGGTGGGAGTTTGGGTTTTAGTGGGTAGCCCAACACGCTTCGGTGGGAGTCCCACACTCGGGGAAGGTAGTATAGAGACTAGCGCCCCCGGCCAGTGCATAAAGCATTTCCCTCTCCTACGAACAAAAAAAAAAAATAATAATAATAATAATAATAATAATAATAATAATAATGATTAATAATCATAATGATAACACAGGTTTACAAAAAAAAAAATCGTATGCATATTAAACCAAATCTATATATGTTATTCGACACGCTGAATGCGAATCCGAAGTCCGTTAGTCTCCACCACGTCAGGTTCGTGGTCCGTTGATGGTCAAGTAGGGAAAAATTCATTGAATAAACCTAAAAATTCATATACATAAGGTTTTACATTCGTTGAACCCGAATCCGAGATCCGTTATCATCCATATTGTCAGCTTCGAGGTCATTTGAAGGTCAAATAGGACATACAATTTATTCAATAAAAATGAAAAAAAAAATATTGTTTTGGTTCTCACTGAAACCGAGTATGGAGGTCCTTTGATTCCTCAAGGTCATCTGGAGGTCATGCCAAGGTCATTCCAAGGTCAAATTCCGATGAATTTTATTCAATTTTCAGGTTTGTTCACTGAATTTTTCCCTACTTGACCTTCAAATGCCCACGAACCTGACGTGATGGAGGCTAACGAACCTCGGATTCACATTCAGCATGCCGAGTAACATAGGGATATATAGGTTTGGTTTAATATGGATACAGTTTTTTTTTTGTAAACCTGTGTTATTAATTAAATCATGTTTTTTTGGTAACCGTTCAATGATTAAATACCATTATTTGCACCTTTTTAAAGATTTCAAAAAAGAAAATTAATTAATTAATTAATTTTAATCAAATGATTGTTTTATTATCTTCGATAATTTTCAATTATTGTGACATAGAATACGTCTTGCGTTTCCATATGGAGGCTATGCTCAAAAGTTGTAGTTGTATTTTTAGAGCTTCACGGAAACGCTCATTGCACGAGAACTAATGAGCGATTTCAAAGAAAAGTGTGGCATTTCACAGATAAAATTCGGTTCTGTCGTAGAAGCAACGGCATATATAGGCTTATTTTGGGGTAAATTTTGAGCCTTGAAAGTGCTCTAGCAACTTATGATTTGCAGATATAACTTTTATTTTCGGTATATAGGTACTGTGGAGCAATTAAAATATTATCATGTGCAAATAAAAATAAAAATTTTTGAATATAATTGTTGTAAGGCCAAAAAATAACAAAAACAAAATAACTTAAGGACGAGCACACCTAAAAGTTAAACATTCTAAAAATAGAATTATTAGCAAAAACCAACAATACCAACAACCACATGATCAAGTAAATTGCAGCGGAATAGCTGCGCTTGATTGTGTTGGCATATCAAAAATGAAAACAGTGGAAAAAAGCAAACGATAATTTACAAGGCGTACTTAGCACGGTGCATAGGCAACTGGCTGAGTCAGTGGGATCGTCGGTTCGAAGCCTACTAAAAGAAGTCTGATGAGGAAATGTGGTGATTTCCGAAATAGCTATCACTTCTACCATTTTTTCAAATTATTGTTGCTTTTCCACAATAAATTTTCTTTGAAAAAACGGCCTCGAGCTCAATAAAAATTGTTGAATATCATGTGCAAATTTCATATAAATTCAACAAATTTTGAGCATTTTAAGGCAAACAATTTTTGAAAAATTAGTTATTTTTTTTAATACCAAAATACCTGAAAACCGTTCGAATGATTTTGTTTTTGTTTTCTTTAGTCAAAAATTCAAGGTTTTCCAATTCGTTTGGTATATGGGAAGTATTGGTTGATATATTCTAAATATGTTTATTTTATTCAAATATATGGGCATAAATGATTTTCTATACAAAAGCATCCGTCATCATTTTGCAAACACGTGCATGCGCTGGAAGTTAGAGAAAGAGACAAAAACTATGCGTGTATAGTAGAGTGGTTAAAATTTTTTTTTTGTGAAATTCATAAACGCTACCTCAAATTGTTATTTGTGATAAAAAAAA
>NW_023464510.1:6739-10731 GCF_013731165.1 Rhagoletis pomonella
ATTTGTAAAAGTCATCAATAAAAATCAGGCAGTGACTTTTACTTTTAAAAGTCATCAATATAAATCAGTCACCGACTTTTATTTTTAAAATCATTCGTGTAAAAGTCATTAACATTTTTCGCAGCTAAAAAGGTGTTGGGAAACAAAAGTTTACTACAACTTATTGAAATGACTTTTGTAAGTATGAAACTTATTGAAATTTTGTAAGTATGATTTAAAAAATAAAACTCAGTGACTGATTTTTATTTATAACTTTTATAAATAAAAGTGTTCGATAACTGTTATCTAAAAAAATTATTAAAAATCAAAAATAACTGTCATTTGCAGATTATTTATATAAAAATCAAAAATAATCGTTATTTTCGATTTATAAAATAAAAGTCAGAAATAACGGTTATTTAAAGAGTAATTAAATAAAAGTCAAAAAATAATAGTTAAAGAGCGATTTTTTTAATAAAAGTTGTAACTGTTACGGTCCCTGATAAAAAGTAATACAAATTTCTGCAATATGAAAGGAAATAACAAGTAATTTTTAGCAAAAAAAACCGACTTCAATTCTCGTATAAAAATATATATATATATATATATTTCATTATCCAATGATCGGATCTAAACCAGATTATATGAGACCACCTCTGAGACACTACCTTATCGAATTATCGAAATCGGTCGACGTGGTCCAAAGTTATACGGTAACATATGTACATAAAAAAAAATATTCCGACGAACTAATAACGTCCTCCTTTTTTGGAAGTCGGTTAAAAATTAATCCAAGTAGTGATAAACATCATGGCATATGTATGTGTATTTCTAAGTTAATGTTGATCTGTACAAGGATGTGGGGAAAATCTCTAGTTCTGAACATGGCGATGTCCTAGGAAGTGTCAATTGCCCCCCGCTGCATCCCTTTTTCGATAGTTCCGAACTAGTCTTAAATTCTATAGTTCCGAACCAGTTCTAAAATCGACAGACGAAAGAAAAAAGTATCATGATTTTTCAATCTTTTTGGTTCTTCCGTGTGCGTAAGTTATTTTGGAATTAATGTGTTTTCAATTTGAAATTAAATTTGTTTGAATGATTGTAAGAAATGTACGTTTACATACCTTTAGCTGTAGCTGAGTGTGCAGAGGTGCTCGCTGTTATTTCTTAGATTCCAGACGGTCCCAAAATGTTGAAATGTTAACACAAATTTTAGTTTTGTATTACCAAGCTATGAAAAAGCATCTGCGAAGCACAGAATAGAAGAGTATTTGAACGAAAAAGCCGCCGAATACATATCTAAATCGTAAAGTAAACAAGTCCCCCGCTGCATCCCTTATTCGATAGTTCCGAACTAGTTATAAATTCGACAAATAAGATCTAGTTCGTTCTGCATCCCTTTTTCTATAGTTCCGAACCATTTCTAAACTCGTCACTTTAGATATAGATTTCTAGTGAAAAAAACTGAAAAAAATTAGTTTTTTAAAAGTACCACTTTTCGCCGATTTTGGACTTGTGGGGATCTAGTTCCTATCGGACTAGTTCCTTTTTGGCGATAAAGACCTAGTACGGAACTAGAAATTTGATTCACTAGTCCGCGGTTTCCCTGCAGGGTATGGCTAACTATATGTAAGATCTGCTCCAATGTGTCCTCTACAAAATTCTTTCTGAAAGTATTAATGAATAGCATAGAACAAGGCCGAGGTCGATAAGAGCCACATGAAAATTCTAAAAAAAAAAAAAGTGATTCCCAAAGTGGTCCAGGTGGACCCCCAGGGGTCTACGGCAGACTCGCCGGGGGTCTACGTTGGCATGAAAAAAATATGGGGGTCCATGAGTTGTCAGTGGGGGTCCACGAAAATGTATCTGGTTTCGATAGTAAAAGACCAAAATGGTTGCTTGATAGCCCCATTATTTAACAATAATTTATTTGAGTGGTGTATAGTGCTCTTTACGCACTGCTGCGTCTTCGTACTTGGGGAAGCCTTAAAGGCCACCTTCACATTAAAAATAAACGGATGTTGGCATAAGACTGAGTGGGGCGAGGCGGAAATTGCTGGTTGCAGAGATTTGAGCACTTGCGTATTTCCAATGCTACAGGATACCTTTGTTGAAGAGATTTTATAACACTGAGTTCCCTGTGGCTGAATGCCGTTTTAATTCCAGCACTGAGCCTGGACTCGCACAATTTCGCAACTTTGCTGAAGGCTCCAAAACTGATTGTGGGTCAGGAACTGGGCTGTTCTTCGAAGTTAGTGGGGATAAGCTTCACTTTCTCTTGGGGAATACTTTTCGGTCTTCAAGGCTGATGTATTTTTAATCCTCAAAGCCATGGACTACGTTGTGGAAAATAGGTGGAGGGGAAGGAGTTTACGTGTCTGGAGTGACAGCCAAGCTGCACTCAAGGCATTGGCCAGCCCTCTATCTAAGTAATTCCAAACTAGTCCGGCAATGCAAGTCTCGAAAAATTATGTTGGTAAACATAACGAGCTTGCTTTACTGTGGGTGCCAGGTCACCCAGGAGTATCTGGTAAGGAGACATCTGACCATTTGGCCACAGTTGGCTTAGACCACTTCCTCGATACGCAACCAGTTATAACACGCCCCACTTCGGCCATCGAAGCCACCATTAGAAACTGGGTGAATACTTCACTCAGAAATGACTGGGGCCATCGAGTGAAGGCGGGTGGATAAAATTCATGTTGCCTTCAATCTCAGAAGTTCTATCTAGTGTTTTGCTCTCATTGAGCAGATGAGACTGCAGACAACTTCTAGAACTGCTGAATGGTCACTTCAGGTGGCACAAATACCTGACTGTGTTAAACGTAAATGACAACTCCATTTGCCCATCCTGCCTTGAAGAGGATGAGACAGTGGAACACTTTTTGTGCTTCTTGCTTGCTTGGTTGTTTGTCATCGATTTTTCTAGATTCGGTTTTTTTCTATTGTCAGTTTCTGAATTTAAAGTTTGGCGTAAAAAGCTATGCGGTTTTGTTGTTAAAAGTTTTGTGTTTAAAAAATGTGTGATAAATACGTATTTTTCGCTTCAAAACTCGGAACGATAAAACAAAAAATTATTTCATAAATACGCCAAATGCAAATTCATTAGTGTTCCGAACATACGAGGAGTTTATCGTGAAGACAAAGTAAATTACGCTAGCGCTCGGAGTGCTCTTAAAGATATAACTCTTCAGAGCTCTGTTTCTTAAAACTTGCAAGCGTCACACACATGATATTATTTTAATAGATAGAATACAAGAAAATATTTTATCTTTATCTTTGCCACTCCGATTTCAGTTTTGGAACTCACCCGCGATGTAAATTTACATCGTTAGATTCGATCTTCACATTTTTTGACGAGCTTTGGGAATATGTTAGAAATGTTGCAGCAGGGGGTCCACCGAAACCAGTAAAGTTTTGAAAGGGGTCCACGAGAATAAAAGGTTTGGGAACCTCGGTTCTAAATGCTACAAAGAGCCACAAAATAAAAACAAAAACAAAAATTTTATTTTCGAATAAAATTATTATTAGAAATGAAAAACATTAAGTCTATTTTTATTCTAATGTACGTAAGATAGATATTAAAGAAAATTCAACAGACCCCTTTGTCCAATTTTTCAAAATCTGGTTTTACGTCAGTTAAAGCCGTTCGTAACAGTTCTGTTAAATGTTGGTTAGTCAATAGGTATGTTTGTTGAAATCTCCATTATAATATGTCCAACAGCAAAATTCCGGCGAAATGTCATCGCTCATATCCAAAATAGTACGCGAACAGAAAATTTGCAGAAACTTACAACATAGACGAACAAAAGAACAAAAGAATAATATTGAAAACATAAGAAAACAAATCCCGAAGTCTTATCCTGGCAGAGTTCACTGACTAAAATAATTGTTAATCACTTCTTACAAGTTTAGTTAGTCGCATTTTACTATTTAACTTCCAAACCATCAAATTCAATTTAGGGTTTTGCGTAAATTCCAACCAGCTGTTTTTGATTTGTTTGAAAATTTTT
>NW_023464511.1:0-10720 GCF_013731165.1 Rhagoletis pomonella
GTTGTTGTTGTTGTTGTTGTTGTTGTTGTTGTTGTTGTTGTTGTTGTTGTTGTTGTTGTTGTTGTTGTTGTTGTTGTTGTTGTGGTAGCGGCTACAACAACCCAGCCCAGATCGGTTAGTCCCTCAGTCGTTGTCGTCAAGCTCCACTAACGGCAGCCCTAGGAAGCGTGAAGCCTCGACGGGGTCTGTCCACAGGGACAGGGGCGTTAGCGTGGTGGGAAGAGATGCTGTGAGTCATGGGGCGACTCTTCGCATGCCGGGCGTTCATTTCGAATATCTTCGTTTAGTTTAATCTGCTCAGGTATGAGTTTAACCTGCTGCAGTAACCAGAGCGTAGTTGGGCTATTGTAGTCCGAGGCAGACGAAGTTCTGTCTCGTCCACGTCTGGTGGTTGTGTGCCCAGAACGACATTCACAGGTCGGGAGTACATAACTCGATACTGCCTCTCTGTGAATGCCGTTCAAGGCCTGTCGATAGGCTGTCGGGTCCAGAGGTTGTTTAATGAACCTCTGGACTTCGTCCGTTCGTATAGATGCCTCCTGATGTGCCTGGGCGAAGGCTCTTCTGCAAGGAGTTTCCTGTTTGGATGGCCACATCGGTTATGCTCCTTAACTGGGAGCATGTGGGCCTCCTCGTACACGTTATATATCAGGAGGCATCCTGTCACTGTCCCAAGTGCCGTGTTCTGGCAAGTCTGGTCCCCAGTGACCACACTGGCGCAGCGTCGTTCAGAACCGGCCGGCCAATTGCCTTGTATGTTGCCAGCAACGTTTCTTTGTCTTTGCCCCGGGTGCTGCCGGCCAGCGACTTGAGGACCTTGTTGCGACTTTGTACTTTGTTGACAATTGCGGTTGTGGTCGCCGAGAAGGAGAGTATACTATCGAATGCTACTCCGAGTATCTTCGTGTTGTTCACCGTCGGAATTGGTGTATTATCGACGTGAATTCCCAGTCGGAGTCTGACCTCCTTCGTCCAGGTGGTAAAAAGTGTGGCTGAGGATTTTGTAGGGGAGAGGGTTAGGTTCCGTGCAGTGAGGAAGCGAGAAAGCTCGGCGAGATAACCGTTTACTTTCGAGCACAAGTCATCAACTCCATTCTCTGACGCCATGATCGAGCAATCGGCGGCATAAGAGACAATCGAGACTCCCTCTAGTGGTTGAGGGAGCGTTTAAATATAAAAGTTAAACAGTAATGGGGAAAGGACACCACCCTGTGGAATCCCCTGTTTTATTTTCCTCGCTTTACTCGATTTGTCTATAAAAGTTACCGACGAGTGACGACCACTCAGATAATTCGCCGACCACCGTTTGAGTCCCTTACCTCACCGCTGGTAAAAACAAGAGGCGCACTTGCTTTTGGCAGTTTGCAGGATGCAGGATGAACTGCCGGCTAAAATAGCTCGCGCATCGCTCCGGGTCCGACGAAGCGTGTTCACCAAAGTCTATTTCAACTCTGTCGTCACGCTTCGTCGGGTTGGACAATGACCTCACGGTTGACCTACGCTTACTCACACCAGAGGCGAAGTTGCAGGTCTTCAGATGCTCTTCCCATTTCTTACGCTTATGTACGTTCACAAGTTGCCGAATCTCCGAGTCCAGATACCTATTGCGGGGATTACCGAGATCGGCCTGACGAAGGTTGTCGCGCTCATCGGCTAGGACAGCCGCTTGTGCAGGAAAATTTGGACGAGGGTCCGAGATGCATCCCGCCGGGATGAAGCGGGCTGCAGCAGCAGTGACAACCCTGCGGAACTTACGTTCACCTACGTGAACGTCGGTTGGTATGGGTAGTGTAGGGAAGGTGATTTCAGTAACATCCGCGAAGTCTTTCCAATCAGCTTTAGAAAAGTTGACATAGGTCCGGTGATCCGCGGAAGCAAAGTCGGCTGGTTTATCAATTGAGATGACTATGGGCAGACGGTCTGATGCTAAAGTCAGCATAGGTCGCCATGATACGCTGTTTATCAGACCAGCGCTGACTCTTGTTAGGTGTGGCGAGCAGCAGTTGCCCATAATCCTGGTGGGTGCGTCGTCGTTCATTGTGCAGAATGTCGAATCGTCTATCTGCTCAGCCAATTGTGTTCCCCTACGATCGTTTGACAGGCTTGATCGTGGTGCGCATTGAAGTCACCAACTACCATACGGTTTTCACCTCCGAGGAGCGCACCTATTTCTGGCTGATATCATGCCGGGCAGCTGGTGGCAGGAGGTATGTATGTATATATTAAATATTTCGAGCTCGAAATGCAATTCGATGACATTCTAGGATGGTATCCCTGCGGTCGATGTCTGCTTCGATAAGACGATACTGCATGGTGTGGTGCGTGATAAACGCGAGGCCTCCACCATTATCTCGCTCGTGATCTCGACGGTGCACGTTGTATCCGACGCAATTCAACAGTGTTGAATCGCCGTGCGGCTTCGTCTTTTGGACCGCAGCTATTAATATTCCGTGCCGAGCCATGAAGATCGTTATCTCCTCGATCTTGCTCTGGAGTCCATTACAGTTGAATTGTAAAATCTTCGTGTGCCTAGGGAGACTTATTGGAATGTGGGGTGTTAGTGATGTGTGTTGCCGTGCCGCCACATGCTGTGCTCGAGTCCGCTGAGGCTGTTGCCCTGTGGTGTTAGTGGTCAGCGTCGTAGCTGGGGGTTGCGACCGAGCAGCACAGCATGGGCCCTCATAGTCCTTCGCCCAATCTCGCGTGGTGGGCAGTCTTGAGCATGCCCTAAAGTGACACCAGCCAAGGCAGGTGTATCACTTGACTGATGTCACATTACGGAATATCCTGGACTGGCATACCGTGCAGATTGTCGGAGGAACTTGGAGTTGTTGGCGGTGGCTCCACCCATTGCATGTATTGCATCTGACGGAGGTGGAGTTGTGGTGTAATCGTCTCTGGCACACGCAGCTGGTATATGTTTCTGGCGCAGGGTTTGACTCAATGCCAGCGCTATGAACGTACAACTTTTGAAGGATTTCGCCGACCTAAACGGGGTTAGATCGCCGAAACAACAGCCCTTGGCCTGGTAAAACCCGAGTCATTCCGGTACGTAGAACCGGCTGTCGTGGGAATGAGGGAAAGGTCGTCGGCGGCAAAGGCAAAAAGTAAAGCCCGACGAAGTTGACATCGGTGGAAGAGCGAGATGCGAGGAACGACTACGGAAGTTTTGGTGTGAGGACTCGGATTTGAAAGTTTTGATGTGAGGATTGGAGTTGAGGAAGCGAGCGACCAGGGAGGAAATGTCAGCGGAAAGACCAATCGCAAAGAAATACTCTGCATAATGGGACAGTTTGAAGATTATAACTGGTGACGTGCATCCTGACGTTCTTAGCGAGTTCCACTGAGGTCCGAAAGGAAAGCACCTAAGAATACAGAAAACCCTAGAGAGGATAAAGAAGAGATTTATAGGTTTGGCTCCCGTCAGTCGATCAAAGAGTGAGTAGCAGTGTGCAGTGCAGCTCCAGGATCGAAGCCTGGGAGGCATGGAGAGGGAATCAGAGGGTATCCATGAGAAAAGACATGGTCTGGTCGCCTCGAGTGGCGGCACAAGCAGGGCCATGTGAAATGGTGCACTCCCAGACATAAATCGGAAGCAATGTCCAATAACGCATCGAACCGAGAGGATATCCTGGAAGGCGATCTGGTATTAAATAAAGATACCCCTGTAAAAGAATTATATGTGCAATACTTCAACTTCAACTAGTCAAATGAAAAACCAAAACTAGATCATTGATGTTTTTTCCCAGTAGTTGTATTCATTAATCCTGTGGTTGTTCATACTTTCATACTTGCATGGTTATTCTTTTTTTTATACCCGAGCGCACTTGTGCACAAGGGTATTATAACTTTGTTCACATAACGGTTGTTTGTAACAGGCAAAACAAATCGAGATAGATATAGACAAATGTATACATAAATGATCAGAATGAAAAGAGAGGGGGGGAGGCATTTCAGGGTACTATTTTATATATATATAAGGAAAATTTGAAAGTTAGGGGGGGGGGGCTGGCTCGAGCACCCCCCTGCCCCTACCTGGCTACGCGCATGCATGTGTATATCTTGGTAACCGCTATACCAATTTCTTCCAAACTTTGCACAGTGGTTGGCCTTGGTATAACATATGAAATGGCCGAACATTTTTAGAATCGGACAATAACCACGCCTACATCCCATATAACGGTAATTTGGAGAAATACGAAATCTTCGATAAATCAGTAAATATTAAAGCTAATTTATTCAAAATTGATGCTTGCAACAATTCTATACCAAGAAATACGTTTATGATAAAATTTTGGAAAATCGGCGTGGCACCGCCCATTATAATCACATATATGTATCTCGGTAACCGTTCTCCCAATTTGTACCAAACTCGGTGTGGTTATTGTGCTTGCCACATAGAAGCAAAACAGTGAAAATTATTTTAAATCGGACTAAAATTTCGGCCGCTTTTTATATAACGATAAATTTCAGAAATGCTTGTTGTCTACAATTTGGTGGTGGCTGTTTACTGCAATTTTCTTAATTTTCGCTTGTGACAACTTGTGCACACATAAGGTAAATAATAATTTAACACAACGACATGATTTATAGAAGAATTTGCATAATAAAAATGATTATTCATGCGTTCAACAATTACGCGTTTTTTTTTTGTTCTCTTCGTTGTTTTCTTCTTACAACAAAGATGGCGTCGAGATTTCGAAAGCTAGAAAATAACTTTTTTCTTTCTTTCCCGGGACTGTTTGAGTGTCCCTTTACTTCGGTTTTGAATCGAAACTGTGCATGTATGCATTACTTCGTTTTTCTCATATGCATTATTTTGAGTCTCAAACGAAAGTGTGCATATGCATAATTTCGGTTTTTCTAATATGCATTGCGGTTTTCAAATGAAATTGTGCATATATGCATTATTTCGGTTTTTTTCGTATGTATAATTTCGTTTTTTTTCATATGCATTATTTCGTATGCACAGTTTTCATATGCACAATTTCAGGGTGCCAAAGAAAGTACCACCGACGAAAAGGGTAGCAGTTTTAGTATTAAGTACCAAAAATGGCAACCGTGATGTCTAACGTTTGGCGATTTTATTATCGATTTGTGTTTGGTTGCGGAAAGCGCAAAGAAAAACGAAATTAATTCATAAAATCCGTGGGAGCAGCTAAAAATCTTTAAAAAACACTTTTTTGTTTTTCTTGTGAATTTGCGTTGATTTAAAAAAAAGTCGAAAGTTCGTTTAGCAAACGTTGTTTTCTGTAATGAAAGCTCTGTACCACTAGCGGCGTGTACAAAAAAGGAGCCACGAATGGTAAAGGTGGACAGGGCAATAGTGGAAAGACGTGCCGACCAAACTCGAGATAAAAAGGAAAGGGACATTTTCAGGCGTCGTCGCTGGTTTCTTAGTATACAGATTTGTTTGCGAATCACGACATAAAATTGGTTTTTAATCGCAAATTAATATTTAACAATAACAATTTTGAGCTACTTTGGACCTCAAAAAAAATTAAAGAAATTGTCTTTAAAGATTTCTCAAAAAAGTGAACTCATACTAAATTTCATAATGACTAACATGGAGAAGCAACATGAAATGGTAAAACGCAGTCTGGTGCAATTCGTTAGCGCACACATTCCAGGGGCTGATTTTAGCGTAGTCGACGAAATAGTTTTGCAGTACATTATATCCATTTTGGAAGAAGCTTCACAGGACCCATGTTTCGACGTAGAGGGGTTTGTCGAAATGATGGGCGCCTATTTTGCCGAGTTTCCTTCCATTGACCAGGGAATCATTTGTGAATGGATATACAAGTTAGCAGGCGAATTGAATGAAATGGAAAAAAAATCAGGAGAATCGTAGTTCAACAAATTTATCATTGAAGTAATAATTTGACGTGATATGTATAGTCGGCATAAATATACATAATTTCATATTCCTATTTTTTTTTTAGTTCCTTAAGCCTATCAGATATTATACCCGAGTCGAAGTTACGTGCTCGCAATGCTTCCAATTCTGAGAAAGACGAGTTCAATTTGAGCGCCAGTGGGGCAGCAGGGGCCGGGACCAAACGTGCGCAGCATTTGTCCGAGACCAGTGATGGTGGTTCCACTGATAGTTCGAGCTGCGATTATTATTTGGACGAGGCTGAAGTTCTACAAGAAATGTTTCCGGACACGGCTTACGTTGAGGTCAGTAAAGTATGAAGATAAAATAATAGAGAATATGTAAGATGTTTACTGGGCTGAAATTTCCAATAATGGACCATTTCCTATTTCAGGCAAAGTATAGCGACTGTTTTTTAATGAAATTTGCAGGGGGTGTTGAGGAAGTGCTCATTGGCCGATATCTTCAACATTTTGTGTAGAAATGCTAACAGTTTTAAAGTTATTTATTGTTACATTTTCCCATTTCTACACATCTATAATAATTATATAAAGTATTAGATAAAAAAGATTGCCTCGTAATGTTACGAGGGGCTCGTAAATAGAGCTCCATACAAATTTTGACAGTTCTTTTACGAGGCTCGTAAATTTACGAGCTTTACGATGTTTACGATGTTTACGAGGCTTTTACGAGTTTAAGGGAAGACCGCTAATGAAAATTTGTTATAAAAAATCGCGCGATTTTTTTTATTAAAAATGGTCGGCTGCGGAGCTTTTTTATCTAATACTTAAATGTATATTGAACGCTTTTGATAAACAATTGGAGTGCTTTTTTAAATCAATACTTCAATATATAGTGAAAATATGCGATAAAAAATCGTGCGTTTTCATTGTTTTCGCTTTCAGTTTCTTTTTCGACATTTTTTTGGGATGTATGGCAGCCCCGAAATTTCAGTTGTTCAGTTCAAGTGAGGTTGAATTTGACTTTTTTGCAACTTTTTTTGTGAAACTATAAGCCTCCGGAGGGGGTACCTTCAGATTAAGAATCAGCGGGACCCCTCTACACCCCCTCATCAACCTTTTTTTTCAAAGCCTGGTCCATTATTGGAAAATTTTCCCGTTTACTGAAATGAAGAGTAGGAATAATGAACCACAAAATCTCAAAAATGGTTATAAGCATAAATGCATTTCACAAGCACCCCAAAAAAATATATGCATACAGTCATGTGAAAAATAATAGGGACACGACACTTCGACTTTGAAAAACTCGAAGGCCGCCACGCAGAAAGAAGTTCTATGCAAAAATACTATGGTATCACCCTCACACCATCTTGAATATTTATATGCACAAGAAATGTTATATTCCCTTCTTTGGTCTTTGCTCTTTCAAGCTGGGAAGGTGAGAGGTTCCACGCCACCTTCGTTTTTTTTTTTACCAGCTTCGAACTAACAGATACTATTCGGAACATTTCCCCTAAAAATTATTAATACAATTTTTCTTGTACAATTTTGTTGAATTTTTCAACAAAGTTTGAATATTGGACTTACCATACGAATCCATACGATACACGATAAACGCTTGCAATTCTGTTGTGCCGTATTACGAATTAAATTTTAGCATATGAAATTCGATAGCTACCGTTTATTGTACCAATCTTTTGACTACAAAAATCAAAATTGTCCCATTTTTTACCAATAGCCCAATACAAAAATGTACAAATCTGTACAAATTTACCAATCGAGTGACACTGCCTTAAAAATTTATGCAATTTAAAATAGAATTCAACAAATTTTCGTTAAAATTTCGAGGTTTTTAATTAAATTCTCAGTATGGAGTTTTGTGGCGCATCGAATTCTAGTAGAATAAAGTATGAGATTTAAATGGCTAAAAATTACCATTAATTTTTTAGAATTTTTAAAAAATTCGAAATTTGCGCGAAAATTTGTTGAATTTTTTTTCAATATTTCACAAATTTGGAAACTTGGAGTTACACGGGGTTTGTTAAAGAATGAACTATATTTTTTATAAAAAAATAACAAACGTTCATGACAATAAAAATAATAATGGTTCGGCTATAATTTTTTGACCACTGCACATTAGGTCAAATGATTACTTTTAGCAGCTAAAATATTGCACTATTTTAATGTAAAATGATGCCAACCATTAAAAAAATTGTAAAGTCCGTAAATAAAATGTGAAAACATAACTTAGCATTCGTAGACAAACTTTTCCGCGCAATGTTTTCTATGTTCAAATGATGAGTATATGTGTTTAAGTAGTACTCGAAAACATTGTCCAACTAGTTTGGTTTTGACACAAGTTATTTGCTTACCTTACTCAACGCCCTCCCCCTTTAAATGAGCTTCGCCACGCTCTGAATGTGTACATAAGTATGTAAAATAAGCATTTGGAGAAAAAGGTGGCAACACTATTAAAAAAAACCCTATTGCACACTTAATTGCCAAGCACTTTCATTTGATATCTAGTGTTTTTAATTCAACGAACAGACCTCATAATTTTTTAGACAGGCGGCACTATTAAAAAAAAATCTTACTGAAAATCTCTAGGCCAAGTCCTTTCATTTGACAACTCACTTTTTAGTCCAACGAAAAGCCCACTACACCACAACGGCCGCACATTAGATATTGGCGTGGTCAAAAAATGTCGTTTTTGCTTTATGCTATGTTAGGATAAAATTGTAATTTTTAAATAGGTGGTAACCCTACTCAAAAAATATACATTTTTGCACATCTAGAGGCTAAGTCTTTTCATTTAACAGTGATGGTGCAGATCTGATACCTTCGCTTATTAAAATTGAATATAGAAATTTTCTTAACAGGTGGCAATCCTACTCGAAAAAAACATGCTTATCTAGAGGGTAATCCCTTTTATTTGCCACATCACTTTTTGCAATCCAACGAACTGCGCGGATCTTAAATTTTTTTTGACAGGTTGCAACCCTGTAGAAATTCTAAATACCAAAGGTCGCGGTCCTGTCTATACAGAAAATATTAGAGAAAATCTGGCCCAAATTTGTTTATTAGTTTTCAATATTAGCGCATTCAAAGAATCTCCACTTTGCTTTATACAATGTATAGATAAGTGAGGAACTTTTCAATAGGTGGCAACACTACTAAAAAAAATTAAAGATTTTTTACATGCGAAGGCCATGCCCCTCATTTTATATCTCATTTTGTAATCCAACGAACGGGGAAAATCTTTTAGGGCGGTATTGTCACTTGCGAAGCGAATGAATTTGGCGAAGCGAATTAAAAGGCAGAGAAGGTATTAAAAGTGTACGCGATGCGAAGAACTTGCACAAGCTGGTAAAAGCGAACACTCTTAATGCATATTTAAGTTGCGTCCGCCAATCCATTCGCTTCGCCAAACCGTTCGCTTCGCCAAATTCATTCGCTTCGCAAGTGACAATACCGCCCTTAATTAACCGGTGGCAACCCTATTCAGAAAAATACATTATTGCACATCTAGAGGCTATGTCTTTTCATTTCACAGAGACGGTGCAGGATTGATGTCTACGCTTATCATGATTGTATGTTGTAATTTTATTAGCAGGTGGCAACCCTATTAAAAATAAATAAAACATTAGTGCTTTTCTAGAGGTCACTTCCTTTTGTTTGACGCCTCATCTTTTGTAATCCAACGAACGGTGCGGATCTTATAGTTTTTAGACAGGTGGCAGCCCTTTTAAAATTCTAAATAAAAAAAAGGTCGCTTTCCTATCGATACAGAGTATATTAGGGAAAATCTCGTCAAAATCCGTTCAGTAGTTTTCGAGATTACCGCGTACAAAGAATCTCGACTTTCCTTTATACTATGTATACATAGATTTCAATATAGCTCATACATACGTCTTTTATCTAAATTTTAAATAAATCACAGCGTGTGTTTATTAACTAGAAAAGAAAACATAAACAATTGTTATGAAAAAAACATCAAAAGCAAAAAACATATATGAGGAAGTTTTAATGATGGTCATATAAATACGTTTTTAGCCATCATAAATTTAAAAATAGATTCTAGACATTTGTACGAGCCGCAGTCAACACATTCGTCTTGCAAAAACGACCGGATCAGGCAAATATTTATTCACATTTCAAATCTCCCTACATTTTAAGATATACACTCACCAGAATATGTTTCCGTACAGCGTTTTTTTTTTTTAATATTTGCAATGTTTTTCGTAATAAATTTTTTCGTTAGTTTTTAATAGAAATATAGTTCATTCTGCATCAAATGGCATATAAATTAATGCTTCAAAGTTTTTACAAAATGTAGGAAAATTCGACAAATTTTCACCAAAATTTTCAACTTTTAAACTAAAATTTTTAAAATTTTTTTGAGTATGCAGTTTTGAAGTTCACTTGGTTTCAGTATATTAAAGTACGTGATACAAATATTGAAAGGTAGTTTAATTTCTTCTTCTTACCCGCCATTGCTCCCATTTGACGTAAACTGTGCTTATCACATTTTCCTTTAAATTGAAGCTAACATATTGATTGAAGAAATTAAAAAAGTCGTTTTTTACTAAAAAAAAAAAAAATATTTAAAAAAATTATTTAAAAATATATTTTGAGCATCATTGCACAGCCAGCTTTTAGTAATTAATTTCTAAAATTAAATATAAAATGCATGTAGAGAATCTATTTCGTCGTTTAAAGTACAAAACCGCCTATCGTCATTCTGCAAAACCTAGTAACTGACATTTGCTGCCAAAAATTGGATTTGCTCACACAAGCTCCTGGCTCAATCCTTAACCCATTCGTGCTGAAATATACTAGCCAGAAAAGCGATTGCCTTATAAAAAAGAGAACAATTTTGAAATAT
>NW_023464512.1:0-10719 GCF_013731165.1 Rhagoletis pomonella
TAAATCAACTCAGCTCGACGTTCTGATCATATAAGTATACATTTTAATGGGTCTATCTCTTTTTGTTCTGGTACTTACATACATCGGACCAAAGTTATAATACCATTTCATGCTCATGAAAGGTATAAAAATAGTCATGGAAAAAATGGTGAAGCAGTAAAGTATCATTCAGGATACGTCACAAGGTTTAAAGTGCTACTGTGTGTGAAAACAAAGTATTAACGTACATGTGTACATATGGTTACACTCATTAAGGCGGTGATAAAATATCAACACCGAATGCTGGTTGAATGCCCGTCTGCAGTAAGGTAGCTATGAAATATTAATGATAATTGAATTTTGATAATAAGGCCACCTTAACAAAACCCAAACATTAAAGAAACAATGCAGAATCCAGGTTCAATTAAAGCAGAATAACTGGGAGCATCAGGAAAGACGATAATGAACTTTAAGTGAACCAGAAGCGCCATTGCTGCGCAATCACAACTGCAAATTATCGATTAATCGAAAATTTAACGTTCATGCTTTTATGCTGTAAATACAATAACCAAAAGTAAAACGACCATAAGTATGTATGCGTGTATGTATAAACAACAAAAGCGCTTAAAATGTAATCCTTGTGAATTTTTAATTTAATAATATGTGTGGCAGCAACAATGTAAGCGCACTCTTACGGTTGTTGCAACAAGCAACGCCCATCCGAGCAACTTTCATGGCAATCGTGGTCATAATAACTTGCTGCAGGCAGCCACAATGGCCGTCCCGTTGTGAAAAGTTACAGCTGTATGGCCCACCTTCCATTCGTCGCTCTCTACTTCACAGCTCCCGCATCCTATTCCTCTTTGAAGTGGTTTCGAGTCGCCTCGTTGTTACTTAAATACATAGTTGCAAAGTGCGCTCTTTTTTCGCATTCAATTTGAATGCTTAATTTTTGAAACTGTTTAAATGTCGCTGGCATAAGTTGCAACTTACAAGTTGCGTCAAGTGCTCTCACTGCCGCTGGGCTCCTCGCACTCGCTCTAGCTCTCCCACCCACCGCCTCGTCTCCACTGTTGCATGTAAATATGGTTGCGCGTGCGGCAAAATCGATTGCTACTTCACATCGAACACTCAAGTGGCTGGCAATTGTGGCAAACGATTTGGCGAGTTTGTCGCACATTGCTGCCGGGAGGAAACTGTGAGCGCGCTCTTGCGGGTGGCGTGCAGCGGATTGGGGAACGCTTGCTGATAAGTGCCCTCAAAGTTTGCAAATTTTGTACGGCCAATTGTTGTCGACTACAAATGGCACAAGAACGCGATTAAAAAGTTTAGCTTGCTCGAGTGCATATTTTTTCATTTGTTTTTTGTTTTTTTTTTTGCATAAATTTTTGTGTTATTTATTTTAGTATTTGCATATTTTGTGTAACCCCTGAAGGACATTCGCTGGTTGCGCGAAAGTTTGTTTATGTGAAAAGTTTATGCATTTTGAGGGCCTTTTTGTATTTTTGAAAAATTAATGCATTCATTATTTAATTTTAAGACAAAGGTAACCCATTAAGAGAAATATGAGTGGCTTAAGAATTACGAAAAACTTCAAAACTGGTACTGAAATTGGAAATTTGTACGCTTAAACTTCATATATATGTATATATCCTCGCTTGACGCGCAGCAAAAAGTAAATCGATCTTTCAAGATCGATTCATATAGTTTGCCAAATAACGCCTTTTATTTAATTTTATTAAAGAAATAAACCACTGATATCTGACCAACACTGAAATTACAAACAGTTATAAGGTAGCTAACAGTCCATAAATAATGAAAAGGTTTTTCACCAATGCGAGCATTCAACAGAAACTTCATAAATTCCTAGCCATAAAGCATGCGTATACATACGTACAGACATTTGGTTTAATTTTTATTATTTCGTTTTTCGTTAACTCTTTATTTCACTCCTTAATAACCCTTTTTAGAAACAATTTGAGTATGCGGTTTTGTATCGCATTTTCTTATACAAAATTTTTAAATGAATAAAATATTTTTAACTTATATACTGCCGGTGTTTTGTATAGTTGCAGCCTTGAAATGCCTTCATTTTTTCAATAAAATTTTGTTCAGGTCATTGAATTCTTTCGTCTTTGCTCCCAAGTCGAAAATATGGGAGGTGCCAAGCCCCCTTCATTTTTTTGTACCCGTCTCAAATTAAAATTTCCTAAAAAAATTTCCAGATTTTCTAATGCAATGCTACATACGTCTATTGAGAAAAAATCGAATGTCGATTCTCGAATTTTTTGGATAGATTTACGGAGCGAATCGAAACTAAAAAGTCGAATCGAGGGGGCTCGATAAATCGATCTTCGATTTAATCGATTTAAAAACCGTATATCTACCTCGCATACGCCAAATACAATACCACGAATTAGAACTTATTTACCTAAATTTTTCTAGTTGTTTTCTAGCTGAACTTACCAATATGAGAGTCCTCAATAATTATTAACTATTAAATTTGTGACGTAGGCCTTTGTTTGCTAGCAACAGAAATACATGCCCGTTCGATTATATCTTGAGGAAAGAGCGAAGCAACAGGCTGGTGAAGTATCAGTTGTCAAAATTCCTTGGACACACACAACAAATAAATATTGGCAATTTTATTCTTGACCGTTTTCTTGAGAGCTGCATACCAGCCTATAAGCACAAAAACAATTTCTCACGCTCACACAGCTATACGAACATACACATACAAATGTAGAACTTAACAGTGTCAAAAATGCTAACATAATTCTTGAGCCTCAAAAAAAGCATTTAGCGCATTGCCGCGAAGTATCATAAACCAATCAATCGTTGTAGACCAGACGACTATCGCAGCAACAAAAGTTGAGACATAAAATATTACTTGCATAGAATGTTTAATCTACAACAACAGCAGCAAGATTTAGTCTATAATTATGAAGGCTAAATTGCCAACACAAAAAAAAAGCAGCAACAGCAGCAGCAAACAAAATTAAGAACTCTGCGTAGAAGCATAACAACAAAGAACCCATGATCTGGGAGGAAAGGAGGCCATTAGGCAAGTGGAATAGTAAGTGCGAACAAAAGTCACAACAAATTAGCTGACTTTGTAAAATGTTATTGAATGCTTATACATATGTACACATATGTATATGTATGTCAATTGGTAAAGAGATGTTTATATAAATTTATCTCAGAAACAGGGATCTCTAAACGAATTGTTTAATAGCCTGCCAAGCGCAGCGATTCAATATAGCAGTATATGTTTGATCATTTGATCATGTATAGTAGGCTGAAAATGTTTCTTTTATCCGAAACTTTTCGCTCTTTAAAAATATTATAGAAATAGTAAATTGTTAAAAAAAACCTTAAATCATATCGAAATTTGTTCCCCTGCTTTTAGTAAATTAAGTCACAAAAATTCATATGGATGATTTTAAACGACCAAGCATACAAAAAACAGTTTGTGCGCTTAAGCCAGATTTTACTGTACCAATATTTTCTCTTGGATTTGTGCAATTACACACACATAATTTTAGGCTCTAATTCCGCAGCAATAGAAACGTTTTGACATCATTGCTGCCAATGAAGTTGTGAGCTTTGTGCCGATGTTGGTAAATGTTTTTGCCCATTATTTCGCCAACAAAAGCGTAGCCAACAAAAGCGTAGGCATAAGCATGCACACATTACCTAAGACATACATGTATCTAATATCAGAGAACTTAGATAGATAGAGAAGGTGCAAATTTTTGGAACGTAAAATTGTTTGGCTGAAAAATAAATCCATGGAATATCACCACAGCGCGATTAACATTTCAACAAGAGTTAACAGAGAAAAATGTAAATTTGTGTTATGATAATGTTATATTTGTTGCAAGTGTCTGGCTATGTGTTGCTAGGTTGCATGTGAATGCAGAAACGTATTCATGTAAATTTTTTTAATAAAATTAAATAAATTAATATAGTTAAATTATATTAAATGTACTTTTATATTAGTTAGAATTGCTGATTTGCATTTATGCATGACCATTTGTTAAATATAATTTATTCAGTAGTTAATGTTGCTAAAAACTTAAAAAGCATCTGTTCAAGTTCGCTTCTTGTACGAGTATTACCTATATCATGTAAATAGTAAAAATGCATGTTAGTTAAAAAAATGATAAAATTGGTTTTTTCACATACTCACTTTAAAGATGGACGCATTAACAAAAAAATGTATAAAGCAATGTGTTTGTTAACTTCAAAATTAATTTTCGAAGATATTGGCCAGGGAATGCTTTAACTCCAAAACGTAGATTTGTTATCTAATAAATAGGTGAAAGCTATGCAAATATGCAAACTCATTGGTGATTTGCCGTCGGCATTTGGGTCGCAAAAATCGTTTTTTTTTTTTAACGATTCTTATTGTAGTTGCTACACTATTTTCAATGCAACAAATCCCAGTTTTCTAACTGCCTTAGTTTTTTCACAAACTCACTTTAAAGATGGACGCATTAACAAAAAAATTTACAAAGCAATGCACTTGTTAACTTCAAAGTTGTTTTTGACTTTTACTGCAATACTCGTAGATATTATTTGTAAATAATAGTTCTGGAGTCAAATGCAAATCCATTTCCCAGGCATGCGCATATGGATACTTGTAGTACATACAGATGCGATCAACTAATTAGCAACGAAATTCAAAATGATATTGTTTGCAAATTATGTTTATTTATTTATTTTTAATAATTTCCTTTAAAACATAATTCAATCTATAACAGAAACCACAATAATAAAAGTTTAAAAGCTTGCACAAATTGCAAAATAATAAATCAAACTTCAAAAAATTGTTATAAAAATTTCAAAATTTTTAATTAGAATATGTAGAAAATTTTCGGGTATGCAGTATTGTAGTCCATTCAATTATAGTATATGAAAGTCCAAGCTTCTAGTCGTTAAAAATTACCGTTCATTTTTTAGAATTTTTTTGTGGAGGGTTGTTCGCATTTTCTTCCATATAACACATGAACAAAATTTTTTTTTTTGTATGGGAAAAAACAGCAGTACCCCAACAAAAAAAAACCTAAAAAATCAACGGTAATTTTTAACAACTTGAAACTTGCACTTTCTTATACTATAATTGAATGGACTACAATACTGCATACCCGAATTTTTTTTAGATATTCTAATTAAAAATTTTTGTGACCATTTCTTGAAGTTCAATTCGTTTTTTTGCAATTTGTGCAAACTTTTAAACTTTTATTATTGTGGTTTTTGTTACAGATTGAATTATATTTTAAATGAAAATCATTAAAAATAAATAAACATAATTTGCAACAATATCATATTGAATTTCGTTGCTAATTAGTTGATCGCATCTGAATGTATGCATGTACATATGTACTTACATACATGTGTACATATGTACCCCATACACATACTCCAAAATCATTTATTGATAACGTTCTTGCACCTGCACATAATATTACATATATGTAAGTACATACTAACTTTCTTCTTATTTGGGGCTGACAAACTTTAACTTAAGAGTCGACTTTATTTCGTCTACTAATATGCCCCAATAGTTTTGGAGTCAAATGAAAATGCATTTCCCACGCATACATATATGTATCTATATGTACTACATGCTCCATTAATTGACAACGTTTTTGCATGCATATATAAGTACATCCATACATACGTACATATTGCTGTCTAAGTACCACGCACATATATACAAATGTACATATATGTAACTATATGTACAACTCACGGCAGCATACATACACACATACATAATTACGCGCATATTTAAATACAACAATAACTATTTCATTTCTAAACGCATGCGCATATTTCTCAAGGCCAAGTAAATTCATTCATAAAAACAACCGCAGCACATCTCCCCGCAAATTCATCACCAACAAGCGCAACTTTGTCAATCCGACACAAAAATTCTAAAATCTTAAAATGAAGAAATCTCGGCCAGCCAAGTGAAAAGTGGCAATTATTTCTCTATAACCAGTAAAATAAGTTATCTCGAATCTTGGCAATTTTTGGTAATTTTTGGTAATTTTTGACAAAACACTCTATTTCTCTGTTCCATACCAATATTTCAATCATTAACTAGTATTTTAAAGTGTCATTTTAATAAACATTAAATAAAAGTGTATGTTTTCTGCAGCAAAATACATTAATTTTTTTTTAATAAAATCAAAACTTGTAAAATCACAAACATATGTGGTTTTATCGGAAGTGCACAGATGTAACGTGGCAACTTAGCTCGTTTTCATATTTTTCGGTCCGAAATTGTAAAATTTTTGTCCATGCCGCGCCACAATTTTTGTACAGGTGGGTCAATGTGCCTTGAACAAAATTTATATATATACAAAAAAATTATTTTATTTATTTTTTAATATTAAAAATTTCTATACTTCCAAGCGTTTATAAAAATATATTTACATATATGCACGAACGATTTTTAATATTTTTCATCCCTAAGCAAATCTTCAGTACCATAAAAGATTCAAACACATCAAAGTACAAGCAATGCAATGTTCAACCTAGTGCTACTCCACTGTAGATGTGTATATGAATGTATGCATGTATGCGTGTAAAAAATGTCAATTCCAGTTGGTTTTTAACACTTTTTAGCGGACATAGTTTTTTTGGTCTCAGCTGGTTCCAACTGTTAATGAAGCACAATTTTTATGGTTAATCTTGATGGAAGTTACATGTATCATCGAGAACATGGTTACATGCAGAATTTTAAATTAATTAATATTCTTCTCCATATAAAATGTACGAGTATGGCTTTATTAAATGTAAACTTATACGAAAACCTAAATATTTCGTCAACCAAGGGTTAATTTTGGTGGCGTCGTGGCAATTCGCAGAAATTCAATAATTTGTCTGTGGTTGGTTGACAGCGAGGGGAAGACGAAAGCAGTACAATCGTACATATGTATGCACATATTTACATTTATTAATGCATACATATTTATTCGTTTGTCTTTTTGAATATATGAAGAATTTCATATATGTAGTGATTTAGAGATTGGAATTTGGATGATGTACTGTCGCGCGTGTGCTAGAGGCGATGCAACTTTTTGGCGTCTCGCCGTTTGTCTTGGTTCAAATCCCGGACGGACCAAGTAATAATTTTTTTTTTTTGTTTTTTTTTTTAATTGTCATATTCATATTCCATTTTAAATTTTACTATTAGCTTTGTTTAAAATAATATATGTAATTGGATATGTAGGTACAAACGCATGCATAACTTCACATAATCGCTCAAATTTGCCAAAAGTTACTGAAAATTAGTTATTAGAATTAAAATTTTATGCGAATCCAATTTTTATTCCCATTTTTAGAAAGCGCAAGTATGTATATGTTCGTGCCACAAAAATTATTTCATAAGTAGTTAATTTTAAACACAAATATGTATGTACACTGGCAAAGTGAGTGCATCCTGTTTTTTGTTTAATATTTGCAATGTTTTTAAGTTAAACTTTTATGTTATTTTCGACGGGAATTGCGGTTTTATGCATATAGCATGTGCAATTTGTAAAAAATTGCGCTAATTTTTTTTTATTTGTTTGCAAACGGTCATGCGCATTTTATTCTACAAGAAATTCCCTTTTATTTGGTAAAAAGTGCAAAAAGCCGTCAGCAATAAAAAATCATTAAAAATCAACCCGATTTTTTAGCCGCTTAAAACTTGATCTGGTTCCACTAGAATTAAAAAACCAATCTATCTGCGTACTCAAAATTTTTCTAAAAACTCAGATTAAACAGGTCAAAATTTAGACGAGAATTCGTTGAATTTTTCTATGTTCTGTGTAAAGTTTGAAAGTTTGACTTATGTAGTTTTAATTAAAGCATGAACCACATTTTTATAAAAAGATAATAAAAAAAAATTAATTGAAAAACATTGCAAATATTAAGCAAAAAACACCATGCACTCACTTTTGATTGCCAGTATATGTATGCATGTACATATGTGTGTAAACTTTATGCCAAACTATCATTATTTTAAATTGTATTTGCATCTTCATAAAAGGAGAACAAGATAAAAATTTAACAAAAATTACAAATTAATGAAAATTATGTGAAGATTTACCATATTTTCGTTTATTTGCCCACAAAGAACATCACATTTCATGTTGCTCAACATTGTATTATGTTATCAACATTAAATTCAACAGAATTTTTACATTCCGACTTGAACTTTTCTAACGCTGTTAATTTTTCGTCCGCGAATAGTTTCCACTTTCAGTTTGCACCTTCTCTATCTATCTAAGTTCTCTGTTAGTAGACATTATTTACTTTGTTCATTTTAAATAAAACTTGGTATTTCGCTTGCATACTCGTACATATATGCATACATATATAAGTGCGCGCACAAACAAGTATGAATATGTAAATATTGCATTTCATGAGTTTGTTGCTGAAATTTTTTGTTTGCTTTGATTTTCCAATGTTTTGCATAATTTTGTGTTTGATTTCGTTTTTTTTTTGTTTTGTTAAATTTGAGGAGGGTAGGCAATAAATGAATTGGCAAGCGTAAAAATTGTGAATTAGCCGTTGATAGAGCGAATTTATTTATAAACAAGAGAAATATGCTGGTAGGTATGTATTCTTCGAATGCTCCCATGTTCGAATGTATTCTATTTGTTCACTGCGTTTGATTGCGTAGGCCAAAAGCTGTGTACAAAATTCCAAAAATACTGTATCGGTTAGTAATTAGCTGGTTTTTAGAAAAACAAAATGCATGGCGGTTTAATGCGGGGAGTATTTAAATATTTTAAATCGACTCAGAAGCAAGGTATTGCCATTTGTTATGGCGAAACGAGTTTGACTTTGCTTTGTTGTTATTTTATTTATTATTTTATTCTATGTGAATATATCGAGCCTTAACCGCCAAAATAACGTAAGCGACATTTTTTTCAAAATTTTCTTTTTGATGCAGAAATGTATCTAGATAATCGAGGAACATTTCTGCATCAAAACAAAAAAAATTTGAAAAAAATGTCGCTTACGTTATTTTGGCGGTTAGGGCTCGATATAGTTACCAGTTTGCTTTCGATTGTTGCCGCTTTTGGCCTGATCGCCATGTGTGCAATTAAACTTACTTTGCTAAAATTTGTTATGTCTTTCACTTTCTCACTCTATTCTAGTTAGTTCGCCTAGAGAATGTTTATTCGATGTTTTCACTCTTGGCTCTTCACATGTTTGCTTTATTTTTTATATTTAATAGTTAAGACCATTAACAGTGGAACTGGCTTTAATCACAGTGAAGCTGATGAAGGCACTTGCTGCGGTTACTGACGCAGTGAGTTAGCTTCTAACCCTATTTCTTATTTATTATTATATTATATGAAGCGTAAATATATGTATTTAGCAAAATAGAAAATATGGCCTGAAGCTTTGAAAGTCTTAGGCGATTAAATTTACTTTTAGTTTAGAAACAATAGGAAGTTAAGTATTTCTTTCTTTTTGAATTTAGCTGCAAGTGAAAGTCTTTGGGATGTTATAGATTAAAAGAATTTGTAAGTAAAAGCAATGCGCTAACTGTACGTTACTTGCTGCGAAAAGCTTTAAATTTTTAATTTTTAAGCAAAAAACACAACCGACTTCAATGCGCATATAAAAATTTTAGAGGACCGTTAAATTCGTCAAGATCCATTTAACGGAAGTAAACTAAATTAGTATGGGACAGGCCAGTGATATCACCTTACCGATTAGAATTATCGAAAACGGTTAACGTAGTCCAAAATTATCCGGTAACATACATAAAACAAAAATAAAAATAAAATTTCCCGATGACTTGATAACCTCCTACTTTTTTGAGGATGTGTAAAAAGTAAGATAATTTGTAGAGTAAAACAAAAGTTTTTGAAACCTAAACAAACCGTTGTAACTATTTTGAAATGCCAAACTTTTCACCTGTTGGGAAGTGGGGAAAACATTTTTTGAAGATAAATATTTTAACGTTTTTTGATGCGACGAGATTGTGAAACAAGTTTAAGGTTTATTTTCAGGACTCCAACGAAATTATGCTAAAATTCACCCCGTCTTTTCTACACAGAGTAAACGATAATAAAATATTTTTGTTTTTGGATATTTTTGGCCTCGTAATAAATACTTTCAACAATTTTATTGAGCTTGCGGCCGTTATTGTTATTATTTTTTAATCTTATATTTTATTTGACTTTCAATATTATTCTCTTCTCATCTTAAAAAATCGCGTTGATTTTTAAGAATTTTTTTTTGGAGGCTACTCTTTCGGGTTTTTTAATATAACAAGCGCAATTTACAAAAACTAGCGTTGATATTTCGAAATTTTGTTGCTGACGGTCTCCCGCCTTTTTTCATAAGAAATTCATACTTATATGAAAAAAGTGCAAAAATCCGTCACCAAACAAAATTCTCAAAAACAACGCGATTTTTTAGCCGTTTGAAACTTGTAACTTTGTAATTTCCAATAGAGGTAAGCAAATTTGGCGTAAATGTTGAAAATGTTAACTTAACTATAAAACGAACAATTTAAACTATAAGCAGAAAACATAATTAGCAAAAAAAGCTCTGATACAAGTAAGTAGTAGCTAATTTTCAAACGCGAAATGTAACTTGAAAACTAAAGTCAAACCACAACAAGTAAGAGCAGCGCTGTCTTCGGCTATGCCGAAGGCTTCATACCTTTCATGAACATCTGCAAATTTTACTTTGACAGATTACTGCTTTTGAATACAT
>NW_023464513.1:0-10718 GCF_013731165.1 Rhagoletis pomonella
AAAAGCCTTCCTCAACTTCATGAAGGAGGGCACTGGCAGAGGGAAAGTGATCTCGAGCAGATTGGGAGATGAAATTAGATCTAAGATCCCTGTCTCCCAGCTCAACAGGGATGACATGAGTACAACGACAATCTTTGAAAAGAAATTCAGCATCGATCTAGGCAACAAAGCGACCTGGAATGAGACAATCTTAGAAAACACCTTCAAGGCTCACACCCAAAGGTGGTTCACCGATGGCTCAAAAACCGGCGAAGGGATAGGAGCAGGAATATTTGGCCCTAGGGCTAAGATCTCCATCCCCCTGGGTAACTACCCCAGTATATTTCAAGTGGACGTTTACGCCTTAATTGTTTGTGCGGAAATAATTCTGCAGAGACAAGCAAGACTGCAACATATAGTTATCTGCAGCGACAGTCAGGCTGCATTAAAGGCCATATCCTCATGTGAGATTAAATCACGAGTGGTATGGGAATGTGTAGCAAGATTAAACACATTGGGGGAAAACAACACACTACAACTGGTGTGGGTCCCTGGCCACAAAGGCACACAGGGAAACGAGGAGGCTGATAGACTAGCAAGAGAGGTCGCAGCCACTCGACCCATAGGCCCTGAACCCTTCCTTGCATTGGGGCCTCACACAATCAAGGAGGAGTTGAGAGCAGAAGAGCGAAGCCTAAGAAAAGCACTTTGGGAGAACACGCCTGGGCTAAGACAGGCGAAAGATCTTCTGGGAGGATATAATCCCAAAAGATCTAGGGAACTAATAACCCTTCCAAAGACTAACCTGAGATTCTTAACAGGAATGCTAACTGGGCACTGCAGACTGCGGGCCCATATGCATAACCTGGGGATCAGTTCAGGCGATTTGTGTCGGTACTGCGATGTGACACCAGAAATCCCACGGTATCTCCTATTGGAATGCGATACGGTTGCGAGAAGAAGGCTAACACACCTGGGAAGGATGTGGCCAAAGGCTACGCATATACACTCTCTACCTCCCTTGAAACTGCTCGGATTCATTAGAGCATTGGGATTGGACGATATGTTGTGATGAGCTCCAAGGGCACAATAGACCTAAGGTCGTAGTGCATGGCCTCTAACAATCTATCTATCTACCGGTCAGCAGTGATTGAAACAACGGGTAAAACTCCTGCAAGGGTAATCTTCGGCAGTGAGCTCCGTTTGCCTAGTGACCTGAAGTTTGAAGTAACTGGCGATGCAAGGAGGATTGGGAAAGAGACGTCCAACATCCAGGAAGAGGAGTTGAGAGAAATACATGCTCTTGTGAGACAGTGAACTCAAATTATGAGTGACAAGATGAAGGCCGGGTATGATAAGGCAATGAACTCCGAGGGTTTCCAAGAGGGAGACTTAGTGTTGCTGTACAATCCACAACGGAAGAAAGGTTTGTCCACAAAACTACAATGCAACTGGGAAGGTCCGTATAAGGTCGTCAAACGGCTGAATGACGTAGTGTATCGAATCCAGAACGTTGGGAGACCAAGAAACAAGATGAAGGTGATCCACTTGGAAAGGCTTGCAGCGTTTGGAACAGCAGGTGTGTCTGATCGGGACGATCAGACTTAGGTGGAGGGCAGTGAGGCGAATACTGCGGCAACACAAAGCGAACAGCGAGAAATAGGCAGAATGTTCGAGGAATGACGTAGAATGTTCCACTAAGAGAAACGTGAAGTTGAGTGAACACTGCGAACAGCGAGAGAAAGAGAGTGAGCGATGAACTTCAGAACATTCTAGAGTTGCCATGGGTGCGAGCGCAGGTATATAAGAGCCACCACACAGCGGAGTGAGTTAGTTACAAGCCAGCAAGCTACAAGTAAAGTGAGTTGCGAATAAGCAAGCTATAAGTTTAATTGTGTTAACAAGTTTTGTAAAGCGTTGTAATTGCTTTAACGAGTATTGTAAAGTGTTTTTACGGTATTAGCGAGTATTGTAAATTGTTTGTTGTACAATAAAGTTAATTGTACTACACTTTGGTCATCGTGAGCATTTATTTAACAATCCAGCCATACGAGCCGAAAAATATTTGGGAAATCCCATAAAAGTATGTTCACATATCAATATTTTCTCAATCAAAGCTCCTTTTTTAATTACCCCGTTTACACAGGCAAATCCCAGATTATTAGCCGTCAAATTTGTTGTGCTTGTTATTCTCACATCTCAAGGAAAAGTTATGTTTCTTCTCTGTGCCACCGTCATCACGTTTTTCTGCTATAATAAGCAATATAAATATATATTAACTTAACATTTTTTTTTTAAATACCTTTACTAACCTCTTTTCCTTGCTAGCGCCCATTTTTATTTACTTTTACATTTGGCATTTCTCCTCTTTTTCGCAAAAACAATCGATAAAACTAGGATGGACACCGAAAAGTTATCGGTTAAATCTGAGATTATTTAATAATTACAGATTAACAAGGGACGAATTTTATATGGCTAATCTCTTGTTCTAATTACAGATTAGGGTGTTAAGCTCGAAAATGAGGATAATCTACTTATATGTGAACCTAGTATAAGGTTTCAAGGATAATCGTAACCAGGGTTGTTGCGAATATTCGCATTCGCATTCGCAACCGCGGAGCTTCCGCATTAATTTTAACATTCGCATTCGCAATAATCAATGCGGAGCTTTTGCGAATGCGAATGTTGTGCAAGTGCACCGATAAAACGTATATATGGCAAACAAAATGAAAAATTGTAGCCAATATTTTTGCCTGTGGTCGTAGGAGTATTTGTGTAACAAAACTGGTCAAATGTCATATTTATCAACTTTGATAAAAATGTCTTTAAACATATTATTTCTTAAGCTATCTAACCGAGCTATCAATGGGCAGTCATACAAGTTCCAACTTCTACTTGACCTTTGACGTACGTCAAAGAGAACAGAGTCCTTTTAACAATATTTTTTTTTTCTGTGCTTTAAATACCTGCATTAGTTTCTTTCTTTATTATGATTTTTTTGGAAAAATCTTAAAAAAACTACTAGACACAAAAGAAGAAAGTGTACACCAAATTTTCGTGATTTGCTTTTGATGTGACATATATTTGCTTCAATAATTTCAAATGGGGCTCTTTGAGGAATTGGGGGAACAAAGGTTGGAAATAAAACAAATTTTGCCTTATTTCCCATTGCTTATTTATACTATTTGTAAAAAAAAACAGTTTACTGACAGAAGGAAAAAGAACTTTGTTTATTCCAAAAATACAATTAAACCAAGGCACATTGAACAGGTAATATCAGTATAGCAGCTGATTGGATTTTTTTCAAATTATTTGTTCTCGAAAATGTCAAATATTTTACATTTCTTCTCACAAAAATTCTAAATTGTTAAAATCTATTTGCATGTGAAACATTTTCCATACAAAACCAGCGATTAAATAGCAGCTTTTGGAAAGCTCGCCCAACTCAGCAGCACAACCGCTGATTACTGGGCCTGGCACAGGATGGTGGATCAATGCTTCGAGAAGCGAACCAATTTACTAAGAAAGAAAGTTGCAACAATTTTCATTTTTTCAATTTAAATTTTTTACCTTTTTCGTATTTCGCATGGCACACTTTGATGTAGAAGAAAAAAATCAGAACGTTTTTTGGCAACTTCGATACCAGAAGCAACAACAAAATACAGGCAAATGTTGTTTTTGCTCAAATGCTCTAAACCTGTTTGATAGGACTTGAATTAAACAAAAAATGTGATATAATTCATATGAAGAAAGTAATATTCACAAAATATTTTTACATATGAAAAGTCTAACAAAATATAGGAAAAGCATCGTCTTTAAAAACTGCTCCGCATATTGGACATAGCGCTTTTGTATGAATTTTTTCTGCATGCTTTTTAATATATGTTAAAAACATTGCTGGAAAACCTTCAAATGTTTGCATGGAACCATGTCGCAATAAACAGATGAAGTAATAAAAAGGCTTTCTCGCTTTATTTTCTGACATTCGACTGCCTTATAGTCACATTTATAGGCAAATTTTCAAATAAAGCAGTGGCACCTGGTAAATTCCACTATGGGTGGGATGCATGCAATAACACCATACATAATAATTCCCATTACTTGGACGACATTAAAAAGCAGTTTCAGAAGTGAACTAGTGTTATTTTATCATTTTTCCTTTTTCTAAACGGCTATAATACCACCAGTACATAATTGCGAAAGGAGGGGAGGAGCGGGGGACGCGAGCGCAACGTGGAACGCGGCGCGGCGCGGGGCGGCGCGCGAACGCGAACCTCCGCGACGCCGGGCACTTTCAAAATTGTATACTTACAAATCCGTCCATTTAACTTAGTCATGTCTACTTTTTTTCAAATGTAACTGGGTGACTATTTTGCTTTATTACTCAAATTGTTAAGTATAAAAGTTGGTCTCATTGCTCAACGAGAAATGAAATAAAGCAAATTTGTGTTATTTCACATTCAATTGGGAAATAACACAAATTTGCGTTATTGCCGTTTGTGTTATTTCACCCAACCCCGCCCCCCCTTGAAAACAGAATTTTGCTCAAAATTTTCATTCCTGGAAAATAATACTTTATTTCCCATATCCACCTATTTAGCTCGTTATAAGCACACATTTTTCAAACCAGTCGCAGAAGAAAGTATTAAAAATGAATTACAAAAACTAAAATCGTAAAACTCTGATGAAGTTAGAGATTCCACAAACTCTGAAATAGCCAAAGGAATGAGAATGAAGAATTATTTTTTAAAAGCTTTAGAAAACCTGACATATCTGGTTTGGCTTGTAAGCGCTGTTTAAACAACGATCTCGCCATTATGCTAGATTCTAATTGTTTTTAAAAATACTTAACATCCGCATTCGCATCCGCATCCGCGGATTTTAACTGTTAGATATTCGCATCCGCATTCGCATCCGCGGATGTCTAAAATTCCACATTCGCAACATCCCTAATCGTAACAATATATTTTTAGTATTCATTACAAAATTGTACTAAAAAGTACTGCGTAGTAGGAAGGTATATTGTAAATGAAATTGTGTCAAAAAAGTACAATTGTACCAGAGATGCCAACACTGGCACATGCAAACAAAACGAAATACCCCAATAGAAATTTTATGCGTACGACCGCTGTTGGTGGCATGAACTTGCTGCTGTGTATACATGCCAATATAAATGAACCTTCATTTTCATATAAACGTGTGGTTTCTCAGAGCGTGCTCTAATCATACACTTGTACTACTGCTGTATGTATATGGCTGTATTCATGTTTCAAACATACAAAAATGCATTAATGGAGCAGTATTAAAGCATTTTTACAATACATGTATCCCTTCTGTATAGTAGTTAAATTTATCAAGAAATGTACATAAAACAACTACAACGTACGTTCGCTTGCAGTTCGCTAGAATTTGAATTTATTTGGGGAAATTCATGACTATGCTTGAATTGTTCACACTATTTAAATCATACAGCATGCATAAGTACTCCATGAATGCATACAACCAGTTTCAAAACATGTGGTCTATGTATGCGTGTCAACCCAACGTCAATTCGCGATTTTCGCGGACTGAAATGAACGAGGTAAACTCGAACTCTCTTTTCTCCCTCATCCACACAAAACCGGCTTTAGGCGAACTGAGCAGTCCAGTGTGCGGAGGCCATAGTTGCCAACTTGGAGATTTAGTGCTTTTTGAAAATTAAAACGTCAAAAAAAATTATTTAGTGCCTAGTGCCTTTTTAGTGCTTTTTTTCTGAACTAAAATTACTTCGAGATAGTTAGAACCTGAAATAATTTGGAATATTTAAGGCTGTGGCAGCACTGAATTTACAAGAATCTATAAACTTAAATGGACTAAAATACAACCATGATTGATAAAAAGCTGAAGTTGCAAACCCACCTTGTTAAATTCTATTCGCGTTGAAAATGCTAGTACGCAAGTAAGTTAAATATTTGTTTTTTTTTCTTTTCTAATTATTGGTACAAATTTTGTTTTTTTTCCACCTGAGTAAAACACATCGTTTCTTTGTGCTGAATCCAAATCTGGCCTCACAATTGCTCTAGCACTAGAATTTTGAGATATCCTAACCTTAAAGTGCAAAAACACGGTTTTTAGCGATATTTGAGGTTATATAACGAAAAAATCAAATTGTTTTTATGGTTTACATGAACGAAAGACACAAGATCACGTAAGAACAAGAGAGTGAAAAAAGTCAATTTTTTTAGCGGGTTCTACGCCATCCTGTTTCACTAAAAAACGAGCGAAAAGTAAACAAAGCAAAGAAAACAACGAAAACCAAAATTAGCCAAAATTATTGTCAGCCACTTTAAACGCACAATTTAGGTAAAATGATGCAACAAAGTGCTTTAAAATGTGTTGTCATGTTGAATTAACTCTTCTTTACTTGAATAAAAGTATAAAATAGGTGTGCTTGTGATGTAAACAAATGCTCAGCTGACGAACCCGCTTTCGCAAGCTTTTTTCTCAAAACCAGTTACAAATACAACGTCGCGTTCTTATGTGATCTTGTATTTTTGGTTCATGTCGCGTTCTTACGTGATCTTGTATTTTTGGTTCATGACAAGTTTATCTCATTAACTCTAAAGCAGCATTTACATGAGGCAATTTTCTAAGAGATTCAACATCATCGACCTGTGTAAATTGTGTTTAAATTTTCTATAAAGCGATAAATCAAATAGAGGTAAGACCACCTCTGCTTAGCATGTAACAGTAGTTTCCGGGAAGGTGAAGAAGTACATACATTTAGTACGTGCGCCGGGTATTTAGGCTGCGTTTCTTTATACATTACAGATAATCCCATTTCAAAGCCAGAATAAACAGAACGCGTTTGAAATATACGTAAACATATCATCAGGAACGTTCTAAACAGTAAGTAAACAAAAAAGTTTATTCCAAGCGTTCAGAATGAATAAAGAAATGCCGCCTTAATGTTCCATAAACGAACGACAGCAGATCACGCAAGAACAAGAGAGTGATAAAAGTATATTTTTTGAGCGGGCTCTATGCCATCTTGTTTCGCTGGAAAACAAAAGAAAAGTAAACAAAGCAAAGAAAACAGCGAAAACCAAAATTATTGTCAGCCAATTTAATCGCACAATTTAGGTAAAATTATGTATTAAATGCTTTAAAACGTGTTGAATTAACTCTTCTTTAGTTAAAGAAAAGTGTAAAGTAGTGGTGATTCGGATGTAAACAAATGCTCAGCTGACGAATCCGCTTTCGCAAACTTTTCTCGAAACCAGCTACAAATACGACGTCGGGTTCTTGCGTGACCTTGTACTTTTGCTTTATGTTAATGTTCGGCTTTGCTCGAACTTGCATAGGGATTATAACACTTACTAAGCATGAACCAAAGATACAAGATCACGCGGGCAGGAGAGTAGCCCGTTAGAATCGCATTTAGGAAAAAAGTTGAACGATTTTGACATTAGCCGTTTATTTACATTTCTTCGTTGTTTACAATTTGCTGGTGGCTTTTTACTGCAATTTTCTTCATTTTCGCTTGTGACAACGTGTGTACACATAAGATAAAGAATAATTTAACACAACGGCATGATTTATAGAAGAATTTGCATAATAAAAATGATTTTTCATGCGTTCAACAATTTCTCCGTTCTCTTCGTTGTTTACTTCTTACAACAAAGATGGCGTCGAGATTTCGGCAGCTAGAAAATAACTTTTTTCGTTCTTTCCTTCCCGCGTGATCTTGTGTCTTTCGTTCATGCTTACTAAGTATAATTCTCGTTTCCGTGTTGCCGGCTACGCCATCCACAGTATATTTGTACACCTTTACGCAATTTTGGAAAAGCTGTACAAAGCATATATAAGGTATGTATTACTACGTTTATACGCACGCATTATTTGCAAATAACAATTTTCAAAATGATAAACTTTGCCGTATAAACGCTGAGTTAATTCTTTATTTGCAAATAACTAAATCACGCAAATAAGTATTGATTAGTGGTACTATTTGCAAATAAGCGCAAGACGCTGCCATTCTTAGGTTAATTTTCCTTTTCGATGGTCATCTTATTGCCTTTTTATAATCAAGACGTTGCCATTTTTAACTTTATTTTCCTTTTCGATGGTCATATTATTGCCTTTTTATAATCAGGCAATATTAAAAAAGAATTTTTCACCATAGAATAAAACGTGAGTTAGCTATTTGCAAATTATTTTTATTTGCAAATAGCTGAGGTATAAACGTAGTATGTATTAAATTAAAAGGATAGAAATGAGGTAAAATTTAAAAAAATCCATGCATTCGTTTTTGAGAAATTTTTGTTTGTTTTACAATTAAATTAAATAAAAAATTGCTTAATTTGAATTTTGTCTTGATAGTTCCAAAAAAAAGAAACATATATACAGCTACGTTCACCTCAATGATCCCTATCGATACCCATATAAATTTATTTAATTCGAGAATTGTAGGTATTCTGCATTAAGCCCACATTTTCATTTAAGATGTTGAATCATAACGCTGCGCTGCTGAAATAACGATTATATGATGACAGCACTCACAGATAACGTTCCTAGTGCATTAACGCAACGTAGCACAGTGTTACCCATCTTTAGAACCTGGTACACTGTTCACAATAAATTTTCAACTGTCAGTTGTACTAAAAGAGTTTTCAAATATCTTTGAGCACTCTCTTTTGACCACATACACATTCACAACTGTCATGGAATTGACAGCCAAAGCAGAGAAGTTCTTGGCAAAAGCGCTGCATTTGTTAAATTTCTGATGATTCGTTCGTATCGCAGAGTTTTCGCAATTGGGAAGCTTGTGAAAATAGTAAACATACGGAAAGCAATTAGTTTGTGGAAATCTACATATTTGTTATCTCTTTATTGATAAAACCAAAGCTTGCATAGCAGTGTTTTTTTTTCTGACACGGTTCAAAAAGTCGTGGGCGCGGGCAACGCCAAATATTCTGAGGAAAAACTAGTGTTAGTGGAATATTTTCTCGAATTTCCACCACTGTGTCTTACATACATATATTATTCAAGAAAAGTGTGGTGCGGAAGTCAAGTTTGCGTACAAAATATATTTCAATTGGAAATTCAAAAGGTTATTAAAAATTTCCTCAAAGAAGAATCTTCTTTCGGCGTCTGTTTATTAATAAATCGCATGGAAAATCGAAAAAAGCTACACAAGCCAACTACGAATAAAGGGTGTGTGTTTCTTCCAGTTGTGCAAATAGCCGAGAGGAGTGCAATTCAATTACTGCGTCCGTCTGGGTAAGGTTTGCTAAGACATACAGAAGATCAAAAATTAATATTTAAAAACAGTGTGTTTAGAAATGAATCAGGCCAAAGCATCAGTCTCTTTTATTTACGTGTGTCAAGTTAGCACTACATTTCGAAATTGAAAAAGTTAACTACGGCATTAATTGTAGTGTTTTTGTTGTAAATTTGTTGTGAAAGAAAAAATTTGTAGCTCTCGTTTTTTAAGAAAAAATGGTATGTAGTGCTAACTTGGCACCATACACCTAGTCGATAGAATGGAGAGCTCCCATATGTTACTATGCCATTAATTGTAGCTCTTAACTTCAAAATTTGTTGTGGAAAGAAAAAATTTGTAGCTCTCGTTTTTTAGGAAAAAATGGTATGTAGTGCTAAATTGACACCATACACCTAGTCGATAGAATTGAGATATCCAATATGTTACTACGCCATTAATTGTAGCTTTTAACTATAAAATTTGTTTTGAAAAGAAAAAATTTGTAGCTTTCGTTTTTCTGGAAAAAATTGAGTAGACCCTTTTTCGCACCATATTTAGTATGTAGTGCTAACTTGACACCATAAACCATTGACGACAGAATTGAGATATTGAAAAGGTTACAACTGAATTAATTGCAGCTTTTTTGTTGTAAATTTGTTGTGGAAAGAAAAATTTTTTAGCTTTCGTTTTTTAAGAAAAAATGGTATGTAGTGCTAACTTGACACCATACACCTAGTCGATAGAATAGAGATATCCAATATGTTACTATGCCATTAATTGTAGCTTTTAACTTTCAAATTTGTTGTGGAAAAAAAATTTGTAGCTTTCGTTTTTTAAGAAAAAAATGGTATGTAGTGCTAAATTGACACCATCCACCTAATCGATAAAATGGAGACTTAATAGATGGTCCTGATTTGAAGTAATTAATTTGAGAAAGAATCCTTAATCTTAATGTATATATATATATATATATATATGTGTGAGATGGGGATATTCTGCGTACGGGCATATTGTTTCCGAGACAAAGCAGCTGCACTGCCAAGTACGGTTTCTGTACCTTCGTCAATACTATTTATATGCGTAAATATCAGTAAATCGTTATTCACAAAAAAATACGGTTTAATGACTAATTTGTTTGCTAAAATCGAGAAAAACAGGAAATTTCTAGTTGAACTCGCATAAATTCTGAAAAAAAATATTGAAAATATTGAAAAACACCCTATCACAGAATTTTGTTGAAGAACGCCGTATCTCAGAATTCGGTTCCAAACCAAAGGCGAAAGAGGGTTAATGTAAACAAATATACGAATTGATTACATTTAAATTTTCAAATAAGCGTACGTCAAATATTGATTTCACTTTGTTTATTACATTATGGTATGTAGTGCTAACTTGACACCATGCAAAATTGACGACAGAATTGAGATATTGAGAAAAGGGTCAACTCAATTTTTTTCCAGAAAAACGAAAGCTACAATTTTTTTCTTTTCACAAC
>NW_023464514.1:0-10716 GCF_013731165.1 Rhagoletis pomonella
AGAATTGGCCTGTTAGTGGTTATGTTTGTCTTTTAGCGAACATTTTCTAAACATTAAATGAAATTAAAAAAATAAGTTTATTTCTTAAAACAATAAAATCTACAAACCAAAAGCAAATTAAATTAAAAAGCAAAAAGTTAAATTAAATAAGTTTCTAAAAATTTAACAAGAAAAAATAATAAATAAAAAAAGTAAAAAATAAAATTTTCTTGCCAAAGGACTCGAATTCGGATCTCTCGAATGGCACGCCAGTGCTCTGCTCACGCACCCATTGCGAATACTTGATTTCAAAGTCACCGAAAAAAGCGAGTGATGCTACAAAAAAAAGGACCACAACTGGGGCCATACAGGCCATACTTAAATGTTTCATTAACTAATGAGCCCTTACCTTTTAAATTTGAGAGGAAACAAAATTGCCACATTTAACAAACATTAGTTAAGTGCCCGTTAGAGCTAATTTTAGGAATGTTTTTGAGTGGGGCTGTTTAATTTAGTGTTGGCACTAAGTAGCAGTAGTAGGTTGTTGCGAATATTATTCCAAAATAAAAGTCCTTTCCGGATAATAAACAAACCGCTTATGCAAATTATACAAGTTTTTTATCAAATGAAATAGCTTCGAAACTGAAATATCTAAACGTGGAAAGCCCGGATAACACACAACTCTAAGTTTGGAGAACGACTGGTTTTATAAGGCTCTTCTCATAGACTGTGCTCCTATAAGGGTTTAGAAGGCTCTGAATAAAGAGAATTTATTCAAAAAAGCATTTATAAGGCTCTGCATGCAGACATATTTTTATATGCCTCTTTTTCTATAGTCTTTTCTCTTCAATTTCATGATTAGTAAAAAACCTCTACTAATGCAAACTTTTAGATCTCTATAAACTGTCTTCATTCAGAGTGATTAATATTTTCATTTTTTTTTTTGTTGAGTAATTAGTCAGCAATATGCATAATTATACACCTCTATAAATTTTCATATTTAGAGCAATTTCGCATTCTCTTTTTGAAGTACGATTTGTCTTCATAAAGATCGTCGACGCTCTTCAGTCATATCATTTCGGATTTCGCTAGATAAAAATATACTTTGTTTTTGAAGTTATAAACCTCTATAAATTTTTCTGTGTTGATATTATGAGAAAACTGTGTTGCAAATTGGTTAAAAAAAAGAAAACGAAATTGTGTGAAAAATTAAATTCCACAGTGGCGATAATTTCTCTTTTGCACACTTCGAATTTCTCGAGGAGAATTCGGGTCTATGATTTTTGTTTTCAAGCCTATATAGTTTTTGGATTGAATGATGAAAATAAACTGAAAATATGTTTTTATCTTACCGCTTTTCAACCAATATGTTATTCCGTTTCTGGAACCATTGTTTTTGGGAACTTCCCAATCTTCTGGTAAGGCTTCAGTGCCAAGACGTTCATTTTTGCAAAATTGGCCAATTTTAAAAGATTTTCTTCGACTTATTTTTATAAAAATTTCAACAAGCGTTAACGATCGTCTGATTGAAATGCAGAAAAGCAACTCAAAACGAGCAAAAAGTCTTCACTTTCAACGAAATGTCATTTTGTAGATCAAAATTTTGCACTAAGAGAAACGTAGAGAGAAACAAAAAGGAAATACTCTATTCAATGCTCTTCACGTTTTGAGCGTTTTGTATGACGTTTCTATATTCTCAGAGGAAATGCTCGATTCATGGCTCCTCACGTAGACACTTTTCAAATTTAGGATTTGAGTGTTTTGTTTACATTTGATCAATTCATAAAGGAATTAGTATGTTCAAGGGCTCCGAGTAAACCATTTTGGATTTGAATAGATTAATTGACTTTATAAGTGTTTTTGAATAGACATCTTGCTGTAGCGCCATATTTTTTGTGTATTTTTAGGTAATGAAAAAAAGTTTGCAAGGTGAAAAAATTAAAATTTTCATTTTCTTAACTTTTCCTGAATTTTGATTACAGAAAATGATTCATTGTTCTATTAATTATATTGAAAGCCACATTTTTAAGATTCGTTTTGATTTTTATTGTATAAATGAGTTTTTTTACAAACATGATTTTCGAAATTGTTTAATAAAAATTAAGAATTTCGCAAGCGCGTAAATTTTAGCAAGGGTAGCGATCCCGATTTTACCGGAAAACTCGTTGCGTTCATAAAATTACATTCAGAAGAAATGCCGAAAAAATTATACAAAGTCCTTTAATTATTATTCAACTGGCGTTTCCTTTCATAAAATATTTCAGGAAGAGAAAACTATTTCAGTTCAGAACTACTTCTCCATCGAAATATATTTTAGCATAATATTTTACCTTTCAATTTATTTTTTATACTTTTCAATTTGCAAAAAGAGCTTCACAGAGTGAATCTTTAGAACAAAAGCTGATGTTAGACTTCTGTATAAGCTTTAAAGAAGAGAAAAATGTTGCTCTTTTATTGGTTTATAAATTGGATGTTGGTAGTTGCATAAAGTTAAGAGTAGTCTATAAAATATCCTTATAAAACATTTGAAGGTCTTATAAGGCGCTGGCCGCAGAATTTTGAATCAGTGTCGGACCAACGACTCTACACAAAGAGCCTTATAACACTATAAATGTTTTATAAACTCATGTTATAGACTACTTTAAGATCTTTTAAAAACGACCAACATACGATTTATAAACTAATAATAGAGCATTATTTTGTACTACGAAGCCCCGCCTCCTGGGGCCCTTTTAGTCTTATAAGGGTTTTATAGACTGTTTTATAGAGCAAAATGGTATAGCATTAGCTCTTAAATTCTGCGGAAATATACCACTATAAAACTGTTATGTACAACTTGTTGTGTTATCCAGGGCCACATATTGAAAAATACTTCAATAAAAAATGTTAATTAACTACCATAGAACAAATCTTGTGTCAGGTATATGAATTTATTTAGTATTAAATTATAAAAAAAAAAAATATTTAATAGAGGTCGTTCGTTATTTCTGTTTTAAAGCTAAGCTTCAGTCCTCTTTAATATGATACCAAACTGGTTTAATTTGGACAGGCGGTTTGTTTTTTAATCCGGAAAGGATTTTATCTCGGAATAATATTCGCAGCAACCCTGCTAAGTAGGTTGTATCCAATACTAACAGCCAATTTCACGAAAGCGATTTAAATGAAGAATGATTTTAATTTTTTGAATATTATATGGAAGTTGACAGAAAATCATTTCCATGGTGAAACTGGCTGTAATAGTATTAAAGTGAAATAAGAGTGTTGCGTTAAAACCATTGTGCCTAATATAGTGAATTCAAAAATAATAAGATGTTTCACTTTTTAAAAAATCGATCATACCTCTGGACCAAAACCGAAGCTTCCCTATATTTAAACGTAAAAATATAAACTTAATTTTGGATTGTAGATTACAGATTTGTATACCGTTTTTCTACTTCGGGTCATTTTGCAAAGATATTTCCATTTTAATTTACAACGTGAATGACAAAAATTCAAAATAACAGATTTTTTACGGTTTTTTTTCATTTATACAAATTGTTCGTTTACAAAAAAGTTACTAATGAAGAAAATCGATGGATAAATAAGAAAGTTGTGAATGAAATATGAGCAGGCAAGAATGTTACTCATAAGCCATGTACGAGTACTTTGATATGTACGATAGGCTGGGTCGATTTTGTAAGGGGCAAAACAAAAGGCATTTCACCGTATTGTAATTGTAATATTATGATGTCTTAGGTCTAAGCCAATTGTTATTGGCGACGAAAGATTAATTGAAAACTTATCTTTAGCCTGCGCAATTGAATCAAAGTGTATGAATTTTAAAAATTAAACTTTGGCTTGTAAAATCTATGGAATGCGTTAGTTGTTATAAACAGGACGATATATCAAATTAAGGGTTATTAAATTTAGTACCCTACGTTCATTTGTAATTTTTCAATAAGTCTTCAAGTTTTTAAGACATTAAGATAAAACTTACAAAAACTCTAATATTATGAATTTTCAATTCTTCATCAGTTCAGTAGCCATGTGAAAAATACAAAAAAGTGAGACGAGATTTATTTCAAACGTTTTAAATGTTTTCGGATGTTCATATATTATTAAAAGGACCATGGACTTGGTCACTCCAATTTGATCAAACATGTATTGTCAAAGATTAGGAATCGTTTGATAAGTTAAATGTTGTAAGCCTATACGTATTTACATATATTAACATAATACAGTTAGGGTCATGAACGCCCATTTTAAGTCCATTTATGTAGTCTTGAAAATTGGTACAGAATGGTTTCATTAGTCACCGAAGAAGCACGTATTTCGCGGTTTCTAAATTTGCCGATATATGAAAGTAGGGGACGTGCAGTGCAACCAGTGTTTAGATATACATAAATATTTTAGTTAACTCCATTATGTGAGAAAGTGACTGTAGATGAATGCAATAGTCTTTAACATATCCGGGGAAATCCTTTTGAGGACTATCCAATTGGGTGATAGTGCTTTGCATTAAACTTGTACGAAAAAAGTCACTCCCAGGAACACTTTTCCGTGATTCGGTTCTTTTATTTAAAAGTTATTAATACAACTGAAGAGAAATTTTTTTTTAGAAAAAAACTGGAGAACCACTTAAGTTTTTTTGATGCAATTTTGGTAAATGTTACTCGATCTGTACGTAATAATTACCAAATTGAATGCGAGACTTACTGTTACTGATTTATGATAATAATATGATGAACATCTTTCAGATTATAACCAAATTATTTTAAAATAAAAAAAAAATTTTAACAAAACATTTTGTAATTTTCCAATTTTGTAATTTTGCAATTTTTATATTGTATGCATAAACATAAGTAAACTAATTAGTGTTTCTAGAAGTTGTGCCTATTCAGTGTTTCCATACACATTTGCATAAACAAAATTTTTCCACGATGATGGAAAATAATGGCTTTTCTATTAAAGCTACGGAAATTATTCCCAAATTTGCAAAAATTCGCAAACTATAGCTAATATTAAAAAAATAAATATCTGAATTAAGCTTACAAGGATAATGCGGAAAAAATAAAAAAAACTGAAGCTAGATGCGATGAATCTGCATAAAGCGCCACACACTGAATTACTTAATGAAACTGATACTTAGCACACTTAGCGGTATTGACTCCAGTTAATTCTTAACTTAAATTTTTTGTCTGAAACTAATTGAGTAAAGTATTTCAGATTCCATCATATTAAAAAGGAGTTGGAAAGTTTGCTCTGAACTGTTTTTGCTTCTATATACCCTTATTAATATATGTAAAGAACTTTTAGTGTTCTTTTTAAGCCACTCTTTCTTCAGCCGAACAGAGTCTTAGGTGGCTGTTCTTAAAGTCGATGGTCGATTTTTATTTAAACTATAATTAAAATAGGTTATAAAATGTTTAAAATTTTCTAGTGAATTATGAGAAAACTCGTATAATTCGTATGCTGTAAAAATTACTTGCAACAAATTTGTGTAGTGTTCACGTTTCGTTTTTATAAATTTGAAGCTAGTTTTTTTCTGAAAACAAAATAGAGTTGCATCGAAACAAAAATATTATGATAAAGAAACAACTTTGGATTTTTTATATGAGTATTGAAAAAACGTAAAAATGTACTTAATACTTGCAACTTCATTTATGTTTAATAAAAATTTCTCTATTCTCTCGCAAAAATTATGAAAACGAATACTGTAAAATAACTTTAAAATTTTGATAGTTTCGCAACCCGAAGATATGTCTATGTTAAAATATTTCCAATTACCTTTTACTTCACTTCCATATTGTCATACTTTTTATAATTTAACGGATGGTACTTTAAGCTATAATTCCGGTACCAGAAGAGGTATCGAAACTAGTTTTAGTTTCAAATGTGTCCCTTCCAAAGCAGATTAATATGCTTGTCATTTGAGCAAAATCGGTCACGGTTTATAGGAGATACGAATTTTTTCGTGCTAAATGTGAGCTCTGAACCACTGTGCCCCCTAATGTACGAGTATGGCCACGTAAATATGAAATGGCGTATTTTTCCCGATTAAAGTTCACATTTTTTTATTCACGATGCAACTTAAAATGAAAATATCTTTGGAAAATGGCCTGATTTAGAAAAACGATATACAAAATTAAGTTTAGGTGTCTCGTCGTTTTTTTTATTTTTTGTTTGTTTTAGCGTCTCTTCAGTGTGATTGGCCATAAAAAGAGTAACTATTTTACTAATAAAATCGTCAAAAGTTAGGGTTATAGAAAATGCTACATTTATTATTTTATAATTATGTGTATGTATATGTATATATACTTACGACACGAGTAGTCTCGTACTAATGCAGTTTTTGATTTGACTTGTACGCCTATGATAGCTTCAATTGGCACCTCGGTGCGCGGTATAGAGACCGAATGTGGGGATAAGTAGATTGGTTGGAGTACACCAAAATTACATTCGGTCGACAGGTACATTCTACATCCTCCATGTGTTGTCATGCCACACCACTCGCAGCGGTAGCCTACATAGTGGTAATGAAAACAAATATATATATATATACATACATATGACGCCATCCATCCATAAATGAATTTACCAAAGCATGCAGTGTCGCTATGATTTTTACCCACCTGTCAGGCATTCCGATGACCAGCACGTTTTCTTGCAGTAGGCGCATTTGGACGTCGGTGGTAGATTGCCCTCCCGCCAGTGATGCTATTTGTGTACAACAAGTAGACAACGTATTTAAATAAAGGAGCAAGGACACAACAGCCTCGACTTATTTATCATATTTTTTGGGGACTTTATTTCGAACTAAGGTTAAATAATGTTTTACACTTCTCATGTGAATAATAAATTATTATTATAAATTATTATTGTTAACTGTTTCAAGTTTGATTTTAGCATTTCTTGCAACTGCTTAATTTTTCTTTTACACTGATGCCTTGGAAATCTCATAAACAATTTCATATGTTTTGAAAGATTCCCGAATACATTAATCCACGAGTAGCAACTAACTGATTGGAGATTTATTTAATGGGAAAAGCCCAGAAGCAACACTTACCTGATGTTTTACACTCTGCAATTCCTTGCCAGGCACGTACGTCGCATTCTCAGTGCAATCAGGCACAGCAAAATCTTGGCACTCAATATGTGCGAAATATTCGCAAACTGCGGAGAGAACGGGACAAAAAAAACACTGTTGATTAAAACATCTTGATACTGGAATAGTAAGCCAGTGAGGAAATATGTTTTTAGATTTGTTCCCGCATTGTCTGGCTTGAGGACGAACAATACCTATTTTCTATCAAAATTAAGACAACTAGTAGGTTTACACATACATACGTTTTTCTCTTGTTACTTAAAAATGCCTTTTTCTAACTTGAAAGTATGTACATATGCACCTACATTTCCAGAAATTTGTTGAACAATTGCTTTCCACTTTATATTAAAAAATTAAACCATCTTCTCAGTAAAGTACTTAATTTCATGAGAATTATTTCACGTACATATATCAAGTCCTCTCGCGCTTGCTTTGTTTATTTCCATAGACATTTCAGAAGAATCCCCGAAAAAGATCGTGCAGATGAGTCTCCATGCAGCTTTCCCTTTCTCGTTTCATAGTTCAATCTCATATACGTATGAAATTTATGTATTTATGTAGTGGATTTTAGTACCTTAAGTTTTACGAAAAGAAGCCTTTGAAAAATTCTCTTATCAATGTCAACCGAATGATTTTAATAGTACATGTATCAGCGAATGAGGTTCTTAAAGTTTTTGAATAAAGATTGCAAAGAAATTTGCTGAACTTTTTAAGATAACTTGCATCCTTGCATGAAAAGTAAAAAAAGAAGCATTAAGTCACTATTTTTTTCAATAATATTCATAATATTAATAGCATGAGTTTTATTTTTTCGATAAAAAAAAAATTGTTATTTCCAGTTTCAACCGACGTCAAAACAAGGAGGTTCTCAATCCATCGGAATATTTTTTTTTATGTATGTTAACGCTTTGAACCTCTTCAACCGATTTCGATAATTCTTTTTTTTTTCCTAAATTTTTATATGAGAACTGAAGTCAGTTGTTATGTTTTTAACCGACTTCAAAAAAAAGGAGAAGGTTATGTAGAGAAGGTATTACGGAGATGTGGTACCTCCGCGGTGGTCCCATACTAATTTTGTTTATATCCCATCATTAGATTATGGAGAAATTAACGGTACTCATAAATTTTTATATGAGAAATTACTTCCAAAAAAGGAGGAGGTTATCAATTCGTCGGAATATATATTTTTTTATGTATGTTACCGCATAACTTTGGACCACGGTAACCGATTTCTATAATTCTTTTAAAGGAAAGGTGTTACCTCTGAGGTGGTCTTGTACTAATTTTGTTTAGATCCGATCATTAGATCATAAGGAAATTAACGATAATCTTAAATTTTTTATGAGAATTAGAGTCGGTTTTGTTTTTTTTGCTTAAAATTTACTTGTCATTTGGTTGCACAAGACGACATACAAATATTTTCAGGGCTTAAAGCTTCAAAATCTTTTTATTTTTCATCGCTAACATGTACTTAATATTGTAAAATCAGTCCCGAACTCATTTAATCAATTTTTTTTCAGTTATTTCAAGCCTTTATTTAACTTGCTCTGTATGTGTGTATGTACTTAAGTATGTTTGTAAGAAAAAATCTTGCAATCACTTTTTGACCAACTTTCCGATGGCCTAGAGACTTCAAACTTCACAGTTGGATCAGAACTCAATGGAAATGTAATACAAAAGATGAGTTTATCCGATAGGTCGCGCAGGAGTTGAGATATTTGAAAACCCTGCATTTCAAGTCGGACTTGGTTCATATTTATGTAGAACGTATATTAACAACATGAAAAGGAATAACTCCACTAAAATTTTGGACGATAGATGGCGCACGAGTCGATATATTTGATAAACTAATATTTATGGTCCTATTTCGTTTATATTTACATACGACGCTTTCTTTAGAAATATTTGTTTTCACTATTAACCTATTCAATAATGCTAGTGAGAAAAACTTTGGTAAATTTTATGCGATAAGTTTAAAGTAAACATAAATATGACCAAAAGACTGAACTCATTTTCGTAAATTGTAGCCTTATGTACTTTAAGTGGAATTTTCTTCAAACGGAAACAAACCTATTACGGCATCTATTTTGAACAAATATAGACCAAATAAATGGATAACATACTTAAACAATGCACAGCGGGACTGTCATCTAATCGTCGACGGCAAACGGTGCAGAATTTCTTTTTATGATGAGTCGGTTCAGACCAGCAGTGAGCAACAGGATTCTGTAAAGAAAATATGTCAAACGCCATTATTATAAGTAACAGGCACAGGCAATTAAGTGAAATTCGCGGTAATGAACACATTTTGGTTTACGAAGTTCTGATTCCTAGGCCTAAATCTATCGAAATTACAATGCGCGGTCAAGCCATTGTTTATTGACAAAAATTTAATTATGGATTCATCTTCACAACCTCTTAGTTAAATACTAATAAATAAATTCATACCGCCTTAAACTGCGAATTTCCTAACACAAAAAACTTACAACTTAATTAATCATCAGTTTAAATACGACGCAAGAAACGCACTAACAAAAGCCGATTTGACACAAGACATATAGCGCACTCAATAAAATGGTACCCAAAAGTAAACAAAATCTGCTCATATAAAACGGAGTGGATAAATAAAGCTAGCTGATTTTGAATTCGCCTTAAATGAATTATGCACTTATCCATACGTGTTTTCTAACTGAGGCACTATGGTTCAAAATTCAATTATTGAGGAATAAAATAGTTGGACCTGAGCTAGCGATCTGAAATTTTGTATAGGCTATTTCCAGTTAAAGTTATGTCTCTTATTGAAAATGGGAGAGCCACGCCCATTTTTTTCTTATAGCTGTCATTAAAAGTGGAAACTGTAAATGTGGATCTAATTTAAAACATTACCTATATGTACATAAATAGGATAGCTTTGTTTATATTCCGATATAACTTTTATTAATCACCTAAAGCTGCTTTTGAGGAGGTGGAAGGTAATTCACATTCATTAGGGCTGTCAGGCATTCTTAAAAGAGAAATTACTTCTGGGCGGGGGCAGCAGTAATTTAGGCTTGGCTTTACTGCAGCGAAAACTTGGTGATTTCAAGTCTTTAGTTGACATGAATATTTTTGGTCCAGGACTGTATATGACAAAAAAGGTGTGTAAATTAATAATTTATAGCAAATCTTGTCACATTTTATAGATTGGAGAGTAGAATTCCACCAAACAATTTTAGCTGACTGCATTACTAATTTTAAAAGAATTCATCGATTTCACAAACGATGACTGGTCCAACGTCCAACGGAGCGTTTTCCAAAAATGTTTGCTTTAATAAGTTATGTCCATTTGAGCCATCAAATCCATAGCTTAAAATAAAGCTTATTTCATTATTTCCTTCAAACTGATATAGAACGTAATCTTGGTGTAATAAAATTCTTTTGATCGTGTGGTCAATTAAATTTTGTAATGGAACAACTGCTGAAGTTTCTGTGGTTTGTATTTCATTCGGTCGGCATTTCAACTTACAATCAAGCAATTTATTATAGTGGGGATATATGTACGTATATCGCAATTATGGGACATGCTTAGTTGCCGAATGTTTCAATAAAAATGCCAAAGCATGCTCAGGAGACAAGGCAAATGAATGTACAACATTCCAATTTATTTAGTTTTT
>NW_023464515.1:0-10710 GCF_013731165.1 Rhagoletis pomonella
AAGAGGTTCATACTGAATTAGTTTCAGATTTGTCACGTAATAATTTAATTCTTTGCCTCAAACGATTTAAAGGTCGCCGCGGGCTACCACAGCGTATATACTGCGACAATGGCACCAATTTGGTTGCGGAAGATTAAAGGAACAACGCCTATTCATCAAAGCAGCATTAGAAGGCATACCAACCTACACCAATAACGCAGGGTTCACTTTTAATTTTATCCCACCCCGCGCACCACATTTTGGCGGCTTGTGGGAAGCTGCGGTGAAATCCATGAAGACGATTGCATCCGGTGCAAATCTAACATATGAAGAACTTCAGGCAACAGTAGTTAATTTAAATAGAAGCTATACTCAACTCGCGTCCACTTGTTGCACTGACTGATGATCCGAATGACGATGACGGTGGAGCCTTGACTCCAGTTCATTTATTAATTGGTTCATTCTTGCTCGCACTGCCAGACGATCACTTTAGAAACGCAGAAGTAACTCGCTTAACGCAATTTCAACGCATCACCTACCACAGTCTGCAGCAGCGCTCAAAATGGTTCCAACCTCAACCCAACATTGAACTTGGTCGGCTCGTCATTGCATTGTACATGAAGACAATTGCCTCCAAAAAAATGGTTACTAGGAAGAATCACGCAAACAATCCCAGGTGCCGATGGCAAAATACGTGTAGCAGACGTAAAAACCTCAAAGGAATTATTCGAAGAGCAGCTCACAAAGCGGCCCCATTACCAATTTCAGCTAGAAAGGTTTGTCTTTTCAATGGGGGAGTATGTTTGAGCACAAAGGTCACATCGTATTTTTGTGCAGCACTGTTCACTGTTCCAACCAAGGCGAATTCGTACAAGCAGTTATGATCGCAGTGAGCTCCCGAACAGCCACGTACATAGGTATATATAACCATGCGCAGGGACCTATGCGCCCATGCTCGATGTACACATTGATATACAGAATATTAGGGGTATTCTCGAAGCCTTGCACGAGGCACGAAATGCAAAAATACTATTCCAAATTTCGAAAAGTACGAGAGCAACCCATTGCGAAGTGGTAGCATGCATGGGTAGCAAGCAGCGAAATTATGTATCAAATACAATAACAAGAGACAGCAAAAAAAAATGAAGTGAGCGAGACGAGAGGAACGAGAGAAATATGTAGCGATTCCAACAACAAAACAACTAGCACAGGGTAGGAAATAGGGGAAATTTCCCCTCCCAAATCCGAGTCGGTCGAGAAATCCGAGTTTGGTTAAGAATTTCAATTATACTCTTGGTATTGTGATTCTACTTCCGGAACAATTTCGTGCTAATTGAAATATCTTTCTGATATGAAATTGGCCATTTCTTATAGATTTTGTCGCTGAACTCATATCTGAAAAATATGCACAGCATTTTAAAATACATCTCTTGTCCTTAATGTCCTTGCGAATTAATCGGAGCGCTTTCGACGGAAGCAGCATTTTGATACGAAACAAAATGGTTTTGAAAGCTAAAGTAAATCCCTTTCAATTGTGGCCACTGAGCCCCAAATACCCCTTGACCTTAAAGAAATTTGTCAAAAGTAGTATTCTACGAAAAAAAAAACATGCAAATACACGGGATTTATTCCAAAACAAAGTATTTATGCATTTTTTATTATACTAGTATTATAGATTTTGAGACGAGCAACACGATTCCACTGTTAAAAATTCGAAAAAAAGGTTGAACACCTAAATTTAAAAAATGCATTATTTATTGCATTTTCTTCTATTTGCATGCAGCTATGCATCCTTCACTCAATTTTATATCCCTCGAACAATAAGTGCAATTCAAGACCTTTAAGTTTACCCAAGGTAGAAGCCTCTAGGCCCTCTGAGAGCCAAGTTTTACAATTTTAAACCAAACTTCGAAACTGCTGTACTAGTTTTTACTCCGAAATTAGACAAAAAAAAATTTGCGCAAAATGTCGAATGAAATTTCGAAGTTCAACTTTTGAATCGTAATAATTTAGCTCTCAAAGGGCCTAGAGACTTCTATCTTGGCTTAAATTAAAAGTCTTGAATAGCACTAAAACTGACTTGTTGTTCGAGGGATAAAAATTGTGTGAAGGATGCACAGCTGTATGCAAATAAAATATGCATTATATAATGCATTTTTCAAATTGAGGGGTTGCAATTTTTTTTTCGTTTTTTAAACAGTGGAATCGTGTTCCTCGTCTCAAAATCTATAATATTAGTATAGTTTTTTTTAAAGAACACTATTTTTGGCCAATTTTTTTAAGGTCAAGGAGTGATTTCGGCTCAATGGCAATATTTTTCCCTGAAAAGAAATTAAATTAGCTTTCAAAGCCATTTTGCTTCATATGAAAATATTGCTTCTGTCGAAAGCGCTGCGATTAATTGGCATGAAGTGTTAAAAAAGCACACTGTTTGCCGTTGAGCTAGCTCGAATATCTTATTTTTTAGACGAGAAATGTAATTTTGAAATTTTTAAATTACCACGGTGTATTTTTCTCAAAACATATGATTTGTAAAAATATAATTCATTTATAAACAATAAATAATATAATAAAATAAAATGTCTATCACACTTGGGCGTCCAAAATTTTTGATTCTTATTCCACCACCCAAGTTTTTTCCGAATGGTGTTTAACTATCTATGTAACTACATAACACTATAGCCGTTTTCGTTATTTTGCGAGATGAGCAAAATAAATGAATGCTTGTAAAATTAGGGTAGATAAGTGTAGAGCCAGTTCAGGTAAACGTAATAATTTCTTTGATAATTGATAATAGTTTCATAATGTTTAAGGTAGGTATGGCAAATGTGGAGGTATGTTGAACGCACCTATCGGAGCAGTTTCCTTATAAATGTTAAGAATAATGAAGCTGATGCGCTTTTTGGAATAGGTATCTTAAATGTACACTTAAGCATAAAGGCAGCAAAGCAGAATATACTGTAATTACATAAATATGCATATTTGTTTGCACATACTTTGTGTTTAACCTTGAGCTGAAGGTTGAACTTGAAGTAATTTATTTCATGCAGTATATAAGAACATATTCTGAATATTACCGTTGTTTGGGTTCTTCCTACAAATTTGTGACAATAAAGAGTAGAATTAAGAAAACCAGCAGATTGAACAGATGTGGAGTTCTATTCTGTTTCGTGTGGCTACGACCTGAATTTTAGTACAGACAATATGTATGTGTGTATATGGAGAAATGTACGGTGGTCACCTGGGTGGGTCCCGGTAAACGGCGTATCGTCACTAGACACGAATAAAGGCGCGCTAGGGTTTCGACGGCGAAAAAAGACTTATAAAAACTTTTACGAAAAAATGCGCTAGTTGACGGCGAAAAAAGACGCGTAATCATAGATTTATACTTGGCCAAGGACTGTCACTTCAGCACTATTCCCCAAAAACTATTAACGGATTGTACATAATATTACACCCGCAAACATAGTTGACCACTAAAATAAGTTTACACGTCCTTCTTCTCCGTCAAATATTTTAACGCGTCTTTCTTCGCCGTCAACTATGTTAAGAGTCTTTCTTCGCTGCAGTTTTTATTATGCGTGTCTAGTGACGGTATATAAAATGAAAAAGTTTATAAAAATAGTAATTCGAAAAAAATTAAATTTTTTAAATTTAATGAGTGAATTCGATAATTTTGTTCAGTGAGCAGAGAGCATTTTTAGGTAGGAACAAGTCGTCTTGAGTAATCACGAAATGAAATTCTGAAAAGTGGGTGAGGTATTAGTAAACCGGGTGGGTATTAGTAAACCTAAGGTTAAAAAAAATTATATAAAAAATCGAATACTGGCAAAATATTTTGCTGATATATTTGTATATACTCAAGCTAAGAAATGCAATTACTCATTGCAATATTCGTTACCTTGTGAAAATCGAGGGGGGCCACTTGAGGAATTTTTACTCATATCATGTATTATTTAACCATGCATATTTGTTACCTTTCACTTTATTTGAGTTATGAATGTTGCACTTAAATATGTATGTGCTTCATATTTCATATTAATTGTACATACCTTAAATAATAATTTTTTTACATCTCTTCTAGCTTCCCGCCAATTACGTCGGAAATTGCCTTATGCTGGGCACTTAATGACTCCGCGCCGCCTGTGGTTAAATAAAATACCTACACAATGTGATGTTGTTATTGAATTTCCGGAAGATGCGCCTGTTGAATCCTTTCGTTGGCTTTTGGCACGATTGCGTTCTCCACCGCCCTCGGGGCTTGGTTTGGTCGTACAAGTGAAGGCTCATGACAGTACACGTCGGAATGCCTTCTACATCAGTGCACCCACGAATGTGTAAGTTATGGATGCTTTTGCTTAAGGCTGCGGTTGCTATGGATGCGTATTCTGACGATATTTTGTTCTGACGATTTTTTTCGCAACGACGAAGTCGTCAGAACAAAAGTTCGTCAGAATACCTTAATGTTTGGGCTGTACGATGCCCTCCGGCTTCTTTGTTCAAGCATATTACGCTCATTTGTGATTCAAACACGTCAATTGGAGCTGAGTGAAAGAATGTTTATTCATCGACTCATCGCCGATATATATATACTACAACATGCTTGCAATCTATTACAATAGTTTAGTTATAAAATATCTTATTTACTAACCAATAACACTGATTGGTTACTCCCTAAGCTTTTTTTCCCTTATTCCCCCATTCATTCTTTATTTACTTTGGGTACTCATGTAGTATGCGCTGACCAATGATGCAATAATACAAGGCGGTATCAGTTGTGACAGCTCGATTTGATACTGCCTTAACTCAGTAGAATAAGAAGAAAAAACGGGAAGAACTTAATCCCCGTTGGAGGGGAAAATATAACATTCTCAGGGAATTAGTTTATCCCTAAGTTAATCGCACATTCGTATTTAGTAAAGCTAGCCACAAGAGTCAATACTGTCTACCAGTGTCTAAGCTCCACTAAGCACGATGACCGAATTTTAAAATAAAACCCAAAGAGGTTTCCGATAGTAGATGATGCGTCTTTATTAGTCGCTGTACGAATGAAAGAATTTACATTGGAGCATGATCTTAAATCAGCGATAGGCAGGGAGAGCTCTTACTCTGAATGCGCCTATACAAAATGTATAGAAAGCTTAAAAGAGCTTTGCCCGCGGGCAAGGCAGTGCCCATCAGTGTCTTAAATAACCAAAATTGAAACGATTTGAAACAAAAAGGGACAACAGTTATAAACATTCGCAAAATTAAGTACAAATGCGGTGGATTTTTACATGATCAAAAGCAATTGAGCCTAATGCAATTTTACTTAACATAATGAAATAATAGATCTTTAACGTAAGCTTTTAACATCAGCTTTTAACTAACCAGGGCTAACATGACTAATAACATGTATAAATGATAACATAAGTATATAAGTGAGCATGATAATAAATATAGCATGCGTGCTTCCGGATACAGTCGCTACAGCCTCCCCCTCTGATGCAGAAAGCGCCCCGATAATGCAGTCAGCATTTCCATATCATTTTTGTGGACGTAGAACTCTAGTCGAGACATTGGCATTACTGTTGTGGGCATTAATTACACTTTTGTTGTGTTGCGTAGGCTCCCTGTAGGATCTCGAAATAGACTCAGAGCACACCACAAACTAGACTGAAAGTGATTGTAACTAGTCCAAAGTTTGGCCCAAAAACATGTAAAACTCTATTTACATTTAACATTGAATGTCCTAGGAACGGACCAATTGTCCGCTTCTGCATTACATTGTAACCAATTTTTTGGGGGGAAAAAAAAAATAATACTTGCGCCAGCTGCGATTTGAACCAGGGTTCTCAGATTTTCTAAGCGGATACTCTTTCAACTTGCCAACGTCGCACATGAAAATTTGTTGACTAAGTGCCTACATATCAGCAAGTCGTTAATTGTACCCGTTGTCCTCGATTGGACCAATCTTTCCTTCAGGGTTCCTGTGTTGGTATTTTGGGTCAACATTCGGGCCTTCATATGGAGTCAATGCAGTGGCGTGATACGTTTCAATAGGCTCATCCGACTTCTCGTTAGTTGCGATAACGTAACAGCTTGATCCTTTCTTGGCAGAGATGTGGTATGGTCGATCTCTACATGTGGCAAATTTCGACGTTACTTTTTCACTTGCTTTGCTAAGTATGTGTGCTGCAACGAGTACTTTATCGCCAATATTAAATGTTGGATGAGGTCGACGTTTGTTATCTACATAACGTTTATTCTTGTGTTGATGTTTTTCTTTTATTTCTATTGCTAGTTTCAATGTGTTCGCAAGTTTAGTAAACTGAGGCGTTATTTGCGGCACAAAGTTTTCTGCCTCGACTACCCGTTTCAGATCGTAGTGTGCTTCAAGTGGCATCTTAGCTCTCTCCCAAACGTAAGGTATGCTGCCGGGAAGCCAGTGCTCTCACATTTAGCAGAATTCATTGCGAATCTTATCGTTGGTAAACATGTGTCCCAAGCAGTATGATCTCTGCCGACGTAAATAGCTAGTTGACTTTTGAGGTCCCTGTTCTTCCTTTCCGTAGTAGGCTAGCTTTTGCATTTCGGCTGAAATGAATTGACTTCCGTTGTCTGAATGTAAACGCCGTGGCACCCCGAATCTCAGCACAATTTCCTTTAAAACTGTGGTTGCGCAAGCCTCTGCTGAAGCTTCCCTTAGTGCAAAAAGTTCGACCCAACAAGTCCTCCACGACCAGTATCCAACGGTTACCTCAAACCTCCGATTGCTTGAAACGGTTTGGAGCAAACCAGCTGGTTTCTTATTGGTGAGCTTATATTTACTGCATTCAACACAAGACTTACATACTGGGAAATGTCTGCGCGCATCCCCGCCCAAAAATAAAGCGGCTGGTGATTCGGCTGGTAGTGCGATCAATTCCATAATGTCCTGCAGTTGGACCCACGTGAAATTTTCTTAAAACTGTTTCTCTTAAACTTTTGGGTACTACTAGTTGACCATTTCATCTGAACAGAATCGGTGTAGTACACCATTAACCATGTATGTATGTGATGTATCCTCGGTTTGTATGTCTGGTAACATTTTCGTCATGAACTCGTCGGCGTCTTTGCAAGGAAAGTCTATCTCAAAGGAGTTAACATTACACTTATTCTCAGCGCAACAGGGTGGGCGAGACAGCATATCTGCCACAACGGTTTGCTTGCCTGCTGTATACCCCAGCTTCAAATTATACATTTGAAGTTGCAACGCCTACCAAGCAAGAAGTCCTGTGGGTGTTTTTACACTAAATAGCCATTTAAGTGGTTGATGGTCAGTTAAAACGGCAATTTCTGAACCTTCTACATACCCGCGAAACTTTTGTAGAGCCCAAACTATGGCCAGTGCTTCACGTTCTGTTGTAGAGTAATTTCTTTCTGCTGCAAGCAAAAGGCGGCTCGCGTATTCAATCGGATGTTCTTCCTCATTCTCCCCCTGTAGGAGAACAGCTCCAAGCGCATAATCACTGGCATCAGTTTTTAAAATAAACGGCTTGGTTTCATCAACTTGCTGTAGAACTGGTGGCGAAGAAAGCAGCTCTTTAAGTCTATCGAATGCATTCTGCTCTTCTGCGGACCATCTCCATTTCGCATTTTTCTTTGTCAGGTTTTGTCACATCAGCAAAGTTTGGAATAAACCGTTTATGCCAAGAGCCACTTTGCAAGAACGATACGAGCTGCTTCAAATTTTTCGGATTAGGGCGCTGAAGGACAACATGTGCTTTTTCGTTATCAACCTTAAGTCCTTTCGTGGTTAAAATATGTCCGATATACTTTATCTCTTCTGGACAGAAAACACATTTTCCTCTATTCTTTGATTTCTGAATGAGTTTGTCGCAAGTCTTGCATATGAGTGTTAAAATCGTTTGAGCATATAATTATGTCATCTAGGTACGCTAGTATTAAAATATGTGGCAATTTGGATCGAAATTTATCGATCAGAGGCTGGAATGTGGCCGGAGCGTTCTTCAATTCGAACGGCATTCGATTAAAAACAAAACTCAACGCAATTTTTAGCAAATTCAATCTTGCACTTTATTATGCTAAAATTAATTTTTTTTTAGATTCTAATAAAAATGTTTGCAATTTAGGTGAAACCTTGCAGAATTTTTTTAATTTTTGTACAAAGTTTGATCCAAAACATGAGATCTACCACATTTTTTTGAAATCTACCACATTTTTTTCCAGATTCTACCACACAATTTTTTTGAAGTCCGATCACTGACACCTTGTATTATTATTAGGTTTGTTCCACACGCGTTCCGGTCTGTTTCGGTAATTAATAATAATAATAATAATAGATTAGCGCTAACACATATGTTAGTGTTTGGCCGAGCTTCTCCTCCAACTTGTGGCGTGCGCCTTGATATTGTCACACAAAGCGGAGGGACCTACAGTTTTACGCCGACTCCGAACGGCGATTGTATTTTTATGAGAAGCTGTTTTTCATGGCAGAAATACACTCGGAGGTTTGCCATTGCCTGCCGAGGGACGACCGCTGTTAAGAAAAACCTTTTTCTAAATTTTTTGCGATGTTGCTTTGACCAGGGCTTGAACCCAGGTGATGGTGAGTGAAAGCGCGCACGGCGCGGTAATTAGAGCGTAAAAATAAATTACTCTCTCACAGGTGTAAAAAATGTGTCAACCCGTACCAGAAGTGCCCAGAGCACTCAAAAAAACCACTTTTCGTGCCCGGATTCAACAAATCAGTTCTAAACAATTTTTATATGGATTTATCTTATATAGCTAATAAAATTAGTAAATACCTACATTTCTGACCCTTTAGTGCTATTTTCCATTTTTGTATTTTACAAAATTTGCTATCGGATGTAAACACACAACGGCTGTTATTATACCCTAGCGCACTTGTCCACACGGGTATTATAACTTTGTTCACATAACGGTTGTTTGTAACAGGCAAAACAAATCGAGATAGATATAGACAATTGTATACATAAATGATCAGAATGAAAAGAGAAATCGATTAAGCGGTGACTGTCTGTCCGTCCGTCCGTTCGTCTGTGCACACGATAAATCGAGTAAAAATTGAGATATCTTAGCGAAATTTTGTGCGTGCATTTCTTTCGTACGTAGGACGGATGGTATAGAAAATGGGCAAAAACGGACAGTAACCATGGCTACCTCTCATATAAGGGTAATTTTCAGATATACGAAAACTGCGATATGTTAGTAACTACTGAAGATTATTCACTCAAAATTAATATTTACAATAATTTTTAGACGAAAAATAAGAATATTATAAATTTTTGGAGAATGGGCGTAGCCACGCCCACTTATTGTTACATGTGTATATCTTGGTAACGGTGGTGCGAAATAAAGTCAATTGACATTATTACCTTTTTAAAAACGAAATAAAATCCATTGACATTATTTCTCTTTCAAACATTACATTTTCTTAGCTTCGCGGCGACCCGCGTTAGCGCGCCACACCGCGCGCGTCGTGCTCGTGCTCGCGCCCCGCGTACCCCGCGCACCCCACGCGTCCGGCGCGCACACCACGTCACGGTACGCCGCGGCCCCCCTGGCATGAATAAATCGTTTTGTACATGTTGTAGTTGTAAGCACCCCAACAAGCAAAATAAACTTAAAGAAAGTTTTTTTTAAGTTTTCAATTATAAACATTAAGCTTACAAAACGTTGATTTTTTGTTTATAAAACGCTTGGAAGTAAGCGTAATATAATCGAAAAGGAACATTGGTTATAAGCGTAGAAATATAAACTTGTAATAAATGTTCAAAAGAAAGCTTTTTATAAGCGTAAAAGTGTAAACTTATAATAAAGGTTCAAAAAAAGTTTTTTATTAGCGTATCAATATAAACTTACTAAAAATTTTCAAAAGAAAGCTTTTTATAAACATTTTTATAACCCTTTATTTAAAGATATTTCATTAAAAACTCATACATAGATTGCTTAACATCTAGAAACTAAACGAAATGCGAATTTTCGGCGGACTCATCTACAGTCGCGAAAATATAAATAGGGAATAGATATTTTGGCATACAAATTCACAATAACACATACAAATTAAGCATAAAAAAGTTAATTATTACATCTTGTTGCGTGCTTTCAATTACTTGCGGTTATTGGCAAATTGGAAAAGCGACATCGATGCAGCTATATATTCCGCTTCATCGCCGCCATTCTCATTGATGAACTTTTCTGAAAAAAATTTAATACATTTTTAATTGAATGTTAAACTAAGAACGGATAAGGAAACTCATCATTTGAAGACTCGAATGCTCCACCGATTAGCGCAGCGGGTCCTTGATTGGATTTTCTTGTTTTACCGCATTGGTTTTATTTAATTTTTTCTTTTAATAATATATTTAAAAAAACGTAAACACGTCACTTACGATTGAAAAAATTTTATATTTACTACTTCTTGTCGTTGACATTTACATTTCATTTATAAGTTTAAGTTATTTATAAACATTCGCTCTCAAAACTTATTAAAGGTTTATTTGAAAAAACTTTTAATAAGCTTAATATTAAAAATGCTTATTTAACGCTTATTATAGCAAACTTAATTTAAGTTATTTTTAAAAACGTTTACTGAAATGCTTGTTGGGTAGTATTTTACAACGCTTTTATCAACTTGCAATGTTGTGTTCCAGAAACTTTCAATGTTGTGTTCCAGAAGCTTTCAATGTTGTGTGTCCGACACCATAAAGCAAAGCTTTGAAAAGC
>NW_023464516.1:0-10708 GCF_013731165.1 Rhagoletis pomonella
TTATTGGGCCTTTTTACGAGTTTTTTTTTGGATTTTCGAGATTTTCTACAGAGATTTCAAAAGTTTTCCGACGGGGTTTTCGGGCTTCTTGTCCTATTAGTAGGAAATTTTCTTGGACTCTGTGGTATTTTTCCGGAACATTTTGAGACTTTTCAATATTTTCTGAAACTTCGCGGTATTTTTCCTGAGATTTTCAGAATTTCTTGTTTTTTTGCGTGGGTTTTCAGTAAATTCTGGTGATTTGGGAATGTTTTGATTTTTCGGAACCACGTTGTATTTTAGAGGATTGTTTTCAGACTCCAAACTTTCCAAATTTTTCTGGGATTTTGTAGGCTTTTCTGGGAGATTTTCAAGACCTTTTGGAATTTTTTAGGTCCAGAATTTTCGGTCAGTTTTGTATTTTTTTTTTGATTATTTGCGCTTGTTGTATATTTCTGAATTTTTTCGACTTTTAGGGAATTTTTAAATACTCTGGATATGTATATGCGGATATTTATTATTTATATCTAAGGGATCTGCCGGATTATTTTTAAAATTTGAGCAGAACCCGGTATTTATTTTGAAATTATTTAAAATATTTGGACATTCCCTTGAGACTTTTGGATATTTTCTAAAGATCGCTGGATTTTATTTTTACAAATTATCGAGGATTTACAAGACTTATAGGGATTGTTCTAGGAATTTCCTAATATTTTTGCACTTTACAGCTTTGTAGCTTCGGTACTTCTCGGATTTTTCGCGATTTTTTCGGATTATTTTGAAGTTGTCGGAATTTTTTGCAACTTTTTGGTATCTGCCATAATAATTTGGTATTTACGAGACTTATAATAATTTTTTGATGATTCTAAGGAATCTTTAAAAAGATACAACTCCTATTAGATATTTTTTCATTTTGTTGATTTAAAATTGCCAGAAGGTAAGTGTGAGCGATGGAAGCCGAAAATGACTACTGTAGGAAATGTTGGAAAAGTAAACAAAAATATTTACTTGAGTTTCCCTGTAAATTTCTATTCCGGATACATTTTTTCATTTGTACTTTTACACTGTGCTGTCTGCTTTCATATTCCAGCTGAAAATTAACTATTGCATGTGTACATATTTGATTGAATGCAATTGAATAAATGAGTACCACACTTATACTAGCACACATATGTACATATGTACATGCTAATGCATCCCCACATAAACAGGCAAACAAATGTGTTTTTACGTTTGCATAAATGATAGGGTATTTGTTTGTAATGACAACACCTGAGTGAGCATTACAAATAAACAAACATAACTAACATATATATGTACATACATATACAGGACTTGTGCAAAATTGATGAAATGCAAACAATAATAAAATGCAAATGTAACAGCTGCAATATAGGGTAAGCATGGATTATTGGCGAGGTAGGGGATGCGGGTGTGTAGCTGACACCTAATACCACTCGCAAGAGGGTGACAGAAATAATGCGTGAGGAAACAAAAGGAAAATGAATGACCTAAAAAGACATAAGTGCGGCTGTATAGAGAGTTTACTGAGAGAAAGGACAGATTTAATAAAAAAAAAAATTACGACAAGAACTATTGATTAGAAAAAGCTAATACATTTCTAATCGGAGTAAAATAATTACTCTATAAAATTTCAATACTAGTAAAACACATAAATTAAAAAAGTTAAAAGATTTTAAACCTTTTCAAAAGCAATTTGGCTTCATAAATGAAAAAAGAAAAACGGTAGCTCAGTAATTTCCTCAAGAAAAACGCAGAATGCTTTTTATGTAAATAGCCGTATGTACATACATACATATTTGTAAATTAGTATATATATATTTATATAAGGGTGTATCCCCAAAAAGTCTTGATTTTTCCACTGGAATTATAAAATATATTATATTTTTAAGACTTTCCCAAATTTTTCCAAAACATAACATAACATTTGAAAAATTCGATGAACTGGATGCACCCTAATATACTTTTTAAGCAAAAAAAAAAATTATTTAATTAAAATACTAAGGCAATAATATAGCAATTTTCGTTGTGGCTGTTTTTGAAAGGGTGGGAGTATTATATACCTTAGTTTATGAGGTGTCGCGTAAAACCAATTTTCGGCACGTTTTTCAATTTCCGTCTGCTGAGGCTGTCGTTGTAAGAGGGTTATATGAAATTACTATCGGCGTGCTGTACACTTTCGTGCAAACTGCCCTCTATATACATAAACCAAAAATCCTACTCACAAACAACAAACACTTTATTTACTTCAGTATTACGCAATAAGGCGAAGGCAAGAGCCGCTGCCACTTACTCAAAATTCAGCAGCTGAGAAGTTGCCACAAAGCCATTGACCGTTCGAGCGTGTACACAAAGTACTCCACTGTAGCCACGGGCTTGTTCATTCAATTGGTCTGAGAAACTCATTCCGTCGCTGCTTGACTTGAGTTGTTTTTTCCCAATTTAGTTTTACCTTTTTCGTGGAAATATTTGTTGCCAATTAAAATAATTGGTGAAATTGCGTTTTCGCTTTAAACTCAAGGGTTTTCGAAATTATAATTGGAAGCCGCATTGATTGAGGTGGCGACGTAAAGGTAGACGTAGAAGTGAGAATTGAAGCATCTAAAAATATAGATTTGAATAATAAAATTCCATACCTAAAGCCAAAGCCAAGTTTATAATCCTAACTCAGCGCACAACACATTGCTGCGAGGTTTTAAAAATAAACACTTTCTTCAGGACAAACGTATGCAGGTAAGTGTGGCTCTAACTTACTATGCAGTTAACAGGCGCAGCTGACTCCATCAAAACGTCCCCTATTTCTACTGAGATCACAGCCTCTACACTGCTTTGTCTCCGCATCTCGAAAAGTGTAAGAATTGGGATTCCAATAGTAGTATTTATGAAAACAGAGAAAAAGAAACCGAACTCACCTTTCGTGATAGCAGGCAGGCTACTAAAGTGACTATTAACAGGGCAAGCCTGCATAAGGTAGTTGGAAGTTTTTTTAAGGACCACTGAAACACAGTATGCAAGATAGTTTGAAAGATTTTGTGTATTCTGGCATGACAGTCTTACAAATAAAGCTCTCTTGTCAGCTTTCATGGCGAAAAGCTCTTTTACAGAAAGTACTTTAAAAAAAAGTCAGCAATCACCGGCTTGCCATTCGAGAGTGCATTTCCCCTATTTACCCCCCTCCCCCGTAGATCTGGCCCTGGAATGGTGAGTCAAAGAAATACTTTTTTTTACTCGTTCCTCGTTCCCAAAGTTTTGACCATATTTACATATATTTTTTATTTGAAATTATTTTTGAAAACTAATTTTATTTTTAAAAACTAATTTTATTGCACTATTAAAATTCTTGTTGATTTCTAAATTATTTTTTTAGATTCCATTGTAGTAAAAGAGTTTTTTTATTTCATTAAAATTTTTATCTTTTTTACTTAATTTTCTTTAATTTCCAGTTAATTTTGTTTGAGAAATATCAACTTTTTATTTCATTAAATTTTTACGAACTTAATCTTTTTTTTTGAATTTTAGGGGTTCCTTTTCTAAATTTAATTTGTATATTGTATTGTATTAAATGATTTTTTTTTTTTTTTATATTTTTATTGAGCTTTGTACCACGATTGTTTATTAGGAGGAGATGTGGTGATCTCCGAAATAGTGCTATAACTTCTACCGCTTAGACTTTGTTGCTTTTTCAATTTTTCCTAATAAACAATCGTGGTACAAAGCTCAATAAAAATATTAAAAATAAAATGTTAACAAGCCACAATAACATTGACAAATTAAATGATTTTTTTTAATAGATACGCTTAAATTTTTTTTCTAAATTGAAGTGTGAAGTGTACTAATATGATGCTTTAAAATTTCTATCTATCTTAAATTAGTGATGCAAAATTTCTAAGATACCGAGAACCAGATGGCATAGAAGACAGGATAAAGCTCACTTCCTGGCACATCATTATTGAATACAAGGCACGACGGCACAATTATAAACTAAAAATAAAATGGTACTATGCTGTTTAGAAAAAGGTTTTAATCAAAATAAGAATATGTTCCATTTTCAAAAATTTGCAGGAAATATTTTTAATTAATTATGCGCAATTTTAAGCCATGCATAAAAATTTAGTCACCCAAAAAACCTTCGTAGGTTAAGTAATTTAGGGTAATTGTTTTAACTTTCAGTTTGAAAATTATTTATGTAAGTAAATATAGTATGTATGTTTAAAAGATTCTTCACATATTTAAGTATACACTCCTCTCTTTAACCTCAAATACTTATAAATATGTATACGAACATAATTAAATAATTGTCTTTGAAATGTCTAAGTGGAAGTAAATAAATTTACGTACTGTTTAGTATTTTGTAGTGGCAACAGTGGTTAACCACAAACAATAGCAGCTGGCGGCACTTAACTACGCTTCCTACTTTTAGCCTGCCAAGGTCGCTTTGCTGATTAATATTTTAGTTGAAAACGTATTCCTGCGTATATATGTAAATTAGGGCGGGTCAATTTTTTTTTCGACATCGTTCCTAGCAGATTCGGATTCTACATAAAATTCTAAGAAAAAAAGCCCTTTAGACCATAGCTCTAAAATCAATTTCGAGCCTGCGCAATTTTAAAAGAAAATATTTTTAATTAATACTAAGTCCATAATCAGATTAATATTTACTAAAGTGTTAGGAATATTTTTTTTTTGTAATAAAGAGTTGTGCTCGGGAGTTTTGTGATACGAAAAATTAATTTCTGATATCTATTTTTTATTTAAAGAACCGTAAGATGGCGCCTTAAAGCAAATCTACTATATATTTGTGGAAGTATGTATGTATGTATGTATGCACCAGGTTGCAGCCTGAACGGATGTACAGAGTCGAATAAAATTTTGCCAAAGTATTGCCATGACTCCTGGACCTATAATAGGGTAAAAAAATTGAAACTCGCCAAGGGGGGAGTGGGATGAGGGATACCTCCCATAGTGAAAATTTTTAATCAGCTCTAACTTCGGAATTATAGTCACATGAACTCGAAATTTGAAATGCACAGATACCTATGGTAGGTGCTTATGGAAAGATATACATATGTATATAAATGAGTTTGTAAAAAGGGGCGTGGCGCATCTTATAGGTGTGGAATCTTTTATCAGCTATAACAGCAGGCAGTATTATTGCATTTTGAAGATTTGTTATAATTGATCAAAGTTAAATTCAAATAAATTATAGATGATATGAAGTTCACCGGGTCATCTTCTAGTCTTTAATATATACTCAGTTAATATACGGATAAATATTTACTAAAGTGTTACGAACGATATTTTTTTAATACAATAAGAAAAAAATAACTATAATTTAAAGGAGTGACACACAATGGCTAGAGTCGTCGCATGTGTGTATTCTTTGATATACATATATATGGGCCGTTCTTACGGTTTATATATTTTTCATCCACTCACTTATTCCTTACCGAAAATTTTAAATAAAAATTTAACAAGTTTTAAGCAGTTTAAAATGGGTAACTGGGTAAACTTAATAAAGAAAACATATTCTCTGGCTAAATTAATAAGCCAGCCCGGATAACATAAAATCCCAAGCTTGATAAACATTTGGTGTTATAAAAGTTTTATAAAGCTCTACTTGTAATTAGGAAAAATGCCGAAAAAAAATTATAAAATTGATTGATTGATTGATAAAAATAGAGAGGGAGTTATGGCTATGACAATAGAAACTAGAAAAAATATACCTCGTGTTGAATACATTGTTACATGATAAAAATATAGTAAGGTAGAACCGCTGAGAGTCACTTTTAAAATTCTTGACGTTTCCAAACAATTTAATTTTTAAATTTTCTCACAAACTCACACACACATTTTCATTTTCAATCTCAAGCAACAACAATTTCGAACAATTTCATTTTTTTATTTTCACATTTATATGATTTTAAAATGTTGGCAAACTTCAAAAAAAAATCATGGCCGACAAATTGAGAGAACGGTTATACCTTGCTATGTTTTTATCATGCATTGTTAATCATAAAAAAAATTATGATTCGAAAAATAATTTTAAAATATTGTAAATTTTTTTTTGGTTTTTTAAAGTTAAGGGTAAATAAACCCTTAAACTTACAGTAACGAACAAAAGTATTGGCAAAGTAAATTTTACGCAATATAAGCAAAGTATTTTTTAGAAAAATTCCAAGTATGCAGTTTAATAATCCATTCAATTTTAGTTTATCAAAGTGCAGGTTTGAAGTTGCTTGAAAATCTGAATATAAAATTGCAAATTAGTATGCAGATTTATTGAATTTTCCTGAGTTTTTCATTTTTATGTGTTTTAGTGTAGTATGAACTATGTTTTTATAAAAAATTATCGGAAATAAATTAAAAAATTTGCATATATGTAATGCGAAAATTTACTGTGCCAAAACTTTTGTTCGACACTGTACATATAAAAAAATACATACAGTAACTTCTCCCGTTACAATAGTAAAAAATATGTAATTTGCTTTGTAGTGCAATCTTGCGGTTCTTTAAATAAAAAATAGATATCGGAAATTAATTTTTCGTATCAATAAGCTCCCAAGCACAGGTTTGTATTAAAAAAAATATATCCGTAACACTTTATTAAATATTAATCTGCATATTTTATCAATTCGTCGGAATATGTTTTTATGTATGTTACCGCGTAACTTTGGACTACGTTATCCGTTTTCTATAATTCTTTTTGAAAGGAAAGGTGGTTCCTCAGAGGTAGTCTCCTACTAATTGAGTGTAGATCCGATAATTGGGCCATGAAGAAAATAACGGTATTTTTAAATTTGTATATGAGAATTGAAGTCGGTTTTGTTTTTTTGTTTAAATTTTACTCCAGTGTCCACAGCTTCTATAAAAGAGTCGTAGGCCATATTTTTTTGTTAGTTCAATTGTGGAACATTTGTATGAACTGCTTCGGCTAATACTTCGGCTTTTGTTCTCTTTTTATATCGAGACTGAGTGCGTTGTTCGATGGGGTGATATCATTGCCAAACATGATAGTACTTTGTTTGCCATCAATAAACACTATCTTGACAGTATTCCACATTGATGCGAGCCTCAAAAGTTTTGAACAATATTTACGAGTATGGCTTTTAGTTTTTACCGCTTAGGTAGGTGGCAGGCCTATAGAAAATATTTCTTAATCAATAATTTTTCAAATACTTTTCGCTCGACACCTATATTATAATACATATTTTTAAACAGATGGCAACTCTCTATTTTTTCTGGTTTTAACAAACCGGATATTATAAAAAACAAACCAAAAAAATAAAAATATTCAAATCGGTCAAGCTGTTTTCAAGTCTTAGCGAGGCTAACGGACATCAATCCAATTTTATATATAAGATATCTTCTTTTAAAAATGCGCAGGCTCGAAATTGACTTTAGAGCTATGGTCTGGAGGAATTTTTTTCTTAGAATTTTATGAAGAATCCGAATATGCTAGGAACAATGTCGAAAAAAATCGATCCATACAAATTGACCCGCCCTAATGTAAATATATATGATGTATAGGTATATGTAGTCTTATGTACATGTTTAGTATTAAATCGCTCGATACCCACATTAACCGGGTTTACTCTACTAAAAATACCGATATGTTGCGAAAAGGCCTGGGATTAGTAATTAAAAGAATTAGGTATATTTGGACCGTCCTTCCTCGATGTGTTCCAAAATAAATCGTTATTTGAAATGCTGAAATGTGATTACACAGATTTAAAATATATTTGTGAAAATTTCCAACAAGAAATACATTTTAGTAGAGTCGCCAAATTATATTTGAATAAAAAAATTTAAAAATAAATTTTTTATTTATTTATTTAGTTCAATGAAATCAAAAGTATTTTGGAATCCCTCAGACCTAGTTATTTTTAAATGGATTTTACAAGCATCTAAAAAAATATTAAATAATTTTTAGAGGTGAGCATTTTTTACATAGACCCAAATACGCAAACACAAAGTGTTATTAAATATAAATTTTATTTGCCTTTGATCTGTTGTGCTCATTTAAAAACCATTAGAGTAAAAATTTGCGAAGTGGGCCAAGATTTTTTCGAAGGTCGAGCAATTTTTGTGCAATTATCTGTTTATGCCTCACAACGTTAAAAGAAATATACAATAGCAATTAAGTTTTTTCGAAATCGTTTAGTTTTTATTTGTCTTCTCGCGATTGGTAATACCGATTCTGCGCATTTTTTTTTTTACTATTTTTATTTTTTATTTGGCCATAAAAGTTTTTTTTTATAAAAGTTATTAAATTTGTTTTTATATTACTGACATCTCAATGGCTTTCAAATCGCATTTTGGGCTAGTGTTGCTGTACGTTCTATTACCAATTACTTGCAGACAAAAAAAAATTGTGCGGGAAAGCAATATACATAAATTGACAACAAATATAAAAAAAAAAATTTATGTGTCCAAAAATTTTCTAAAATTTCTAGGCGCATTTTTAAAATTGTGCGCAAAGTTTGAAATTTATTTTCATTTTTATTTAATGAGCTGTGTATATGTTTTTGGGCGTTATTTTTTGCCGGCTTGTACTTACCTTTTGGTGTATATATTTAATTAAATAAAACATTCCTTAGCGTCGTGAATTCCAGTAATAAAATATTTTTAAAGCTGCCACATTATGGAAAATACTAAATACTAGCCGGTGATAGAGGCGCGAGGCTTCACTACGCGCTGAATGAATGCATATGTATGTACGTTTACGTATTTGGAGAAAGAAATCATATGTCATCAAGTACTTAGTTTATTATATACATAAAAAAATCTTGTCTAAATCCGTTCAGTAGCGTGCTTAAAATATCTCGCCTTTCTTTTACACTATGTATAGAAGATAGTAACTTTAAATAAGTGGCAACCCTACTAAAAAAACTTAACTTAAAAATAGCAAAGGCCTTGCACTTTCATTTTTTTTTCCAACGGACGGTGAAGATCTTATAGTTTTTAAATAGGTGGCAACCCTATTAGGAAAATAATATATCATTCCACATCCGCTACACGACGGACCCCTTCGCTTATTAGATTTTAATATAGTAATTTTATTAAAAAATTTTATTAAAAAAAAAGATATTATTGCTTTTCTAGAGGCCTTTCATTCGACACCTCATTTTTTGTAATCCAACGAACGGTGCGGATCTTATACAGAGTATATTACAGAGTTATTACAGAGTATATTAGAGAAAATCTCGTCAAAATCCATTCAGCAGTCATGGGATTACTCTAAATAAATTTTTTCTGCTACTTCATGCCAAACGATTAAAGTATTTTAACGACAAACTGTTGGGCGTGAGCTTAACAAACTTGAAATTTACTTGTCACAAACTTTAATATGATTCCAGTACTCTGAATCTACTTATCACTCACTTGTCTCTGATTTCGCCTACGCAAATTTTCAGAAACATTCGTATAAACTAAGATATAAATAAAGGTCTGTATGATGTAAATATACATACATACATATGTATGTACATCAGTCTAATCCCTGATTTGCATTCGTGCTCGTACACTTCAACGCTACTACTACTAAATATGCCATAAACACTGGTGGCATAATCCAAATGTTAAGCAAACACTAACCGAAACTGCGCATATGTTTTGTGGGTAGTAAACGCCGCCCGCGCCTGAGGCAAATATCAAATATTAACATGCCAAGTAAGCGCCTTTCACGGATCAATACGCTTTAAACTATTGTCAAGTAAATAAACAATAATTTTCGCAGCATAATTTCAGGCACTCACAGACCGTACAAGCTTGAAGGCGCTGCGCTGCGTATGTAAATTGTGTGTATGTAAGGCATTCTTAACAGCTAACAGCTAACAGCCTACAGCTTAAGAAGAGCTCAATTTAGCACGCACAAGTGTGAGTATATTTGTGATTTAATACTAGCTGCGGGTAATTGCAAATACAAGCAGCGAAGGCAAATACATACATACGAACATAAGTATATCCCTACATACCCTGCAAGACAGCTGAGTATCATATGAGTGCTCATTTTATCATTATCACTAATTACAAAAGTGCTTATTGAAATCCTCATTTTCGTTCAGGCCATGGGCAAAAATTGAGTGCTTTCCCCTTGTCAGTGTGATATTTTATCTCTTTCCTACCAACGGCCATTTCATATAAACGAAAAATATATCTATTTTGCTCTACAAACAAGGCAACTTATCATTTTTATGCTCATAATTTAATTACGGCTGACAACAAAACCGTTCATTGTTGTGATCACGAACTCCTCAGCACTAATAAACAAACTTTTCATTGTTGTCATTACAAACTCCTCAGCACTAATAAACAAACTAATCATTTTTTTCATCACAAAGTACTCAGCACTAATAAACAAACTACTTATTTTTGTCATCACAAAGTCCTCAGCACTAATCATCAAACTCCTCATTTTTTTCATTACAAAGCCATCAGCACTAATCATCAAAGTCCTCAGCACTGGAAAAACCAAATAAGTGGAAAATAAACAATTTTATTTTTATTAATAAAATGATTTATTTAAGAAACTTTGTTGTTACAACAAAATACTTATTTATTGATTTCATAATACTTATATTTACAGCATTTTTAGTTTTAAAAGTTTTATATTGAAAATTTACTTTATTTTTTAGTACTTATATTTACAAAGTTAATGCTACTGGCCCGTAGTCATAGTCAAAATAAAGTCGACTTTAAAGTTAGTTGC